>NC_091468.1:13030099-13332321 GCF_027789765.1 Dendropsophus ebraccatus | reverse complement strand
GAGAAGGAAGCCCATTGCCAAGGGCTGCCTCCTAGTGGGGAGAGCACCAAACCACCCTGATACGTAGTCCCTCAGGTCCTCACTCTGTTGCCCTTGGCAATGGGCTTCCTTCTCTGGAGAGAGGGATATCTGGCTATTCCCGTGTTTTGAGACTCGTAACTGAGGCTCCACGGACCCCTTTTTTGCATATTCAAATTTTGTATGGGACAATCAATGGAGACTCGTAAATGAGTACTCCATTGGAATTTTTCACTGTTCTCCCTGAGTTCAGTGATTGTTGTGTTTTGTTGGTATATATATATATATATATATATATATATATATATATATATATATATATAATATATATATAATAATGCGCACGCACACACACAGCCGGGGCAGAAAACATTATATGAGGCAGTGTCATTGGTTCTGCCAAATATTCCTTGTGTACTCTGCCAAAAGTTTGTGGGAAATGCCTGTAGTTCTCTGTAGTCGGTGCCAGCAACACTTTTGCAGTCTTGGTCACGGGAGTGTGAGGACCATGTTACTAAGTAGCAGTCAGTCCTATTCTAGCACCGAGTGTATACAGATCAGTGGGGGGTGTTTATATGGATAACCAGTGTAAAGAGATGGCTGCACTTTGCAGGGTGTCAGGCCTCTTTGCTCTCCATTGTTTGGATGAAATGTACAGACTCCAACTCTTTCATTTGGTTGTAATATATTGATACATTGACTGCAGTAGTTAATTTTTTTTGTTTGTTTGTTTTTTGTTCTTTCTGTTTATAGGTTTATCTATGAAACAGAACATTTTAATGGCGTTGCAGAATTGCTTGAAATATTGGGCAGGTAATGAAATAACATAAACCAACAGTCCAGTCAAAATTCTCAATATGAAAGAATAATAAGAACGTAATGATAGGTGATGTGATGGATTTCTTGGATGGAAGACTGCCGGTATAAAGTATGCTAAACCACAGCGAGGGGGGAGGGTGGCCATGTTTTATTATTTCCCCATTGACTTTGATGTCTGAAGCTGCAAAGAATCCTTGCAGGTCTGCTCACCACGTCCCTCTCTGGTCGACTCCTATACACAGGCCAGCTTGGAGTCCGTTTCTTAGTCTAATGGAGCCTATGGAGCTTACAGTAGATGCGATTGCTGGAAGTTCCTTAGGCTTTGTAATCTGTCAATTGTAACATTCACATTAAGAGCGGAGATGAAGGGGTGTGCACTGCTAAGCACTTCTGCCCTTTCGTTCTAGTGATTGCCAGGCGTCTCAGCACCTGGACTCTCAACAACACAAACCTTTGACATGTGGCTGCAACATCTCAGAAGTTTGTTCTAATGACAGGTAAACTTTAAAGGGGTTGTCCAGCAAAAAAATTTTTTTATTTCAAATCAACTGGTGTCAGAAAGTTTTATATAGATTTGTAATTTACTTCTATTTAAAAATCTTAAGTCTTCCCATACTTATTAGCTACTATATGTCCTGCAGGAAGTGTTGTTTTATTTACATTCAGACACAGTGCTCTCTGCTGCCACATCTGTCCGAGACAGGAACTGTCCTGAGCAGGAGAGGTTTTCTATAGGGATTTGTTACTGCTCTGGACAGTTCCTGTCTCCGCTTTCTGACACCAGTTTTTTTTCTCCGCTGGACAACCCCTTTAAGTTAGTTGGGAAAATCTGCCTGCCACATGTGAACACTCTCCTAAAACATAAGCGTCCGAATAAGGACAAGATGACAGAAGCCTGACGTGTTTTGATTATTTTACCTCTTGAAGAGATTTTCTCGCCATGAACATTAACATCTTTTGGATTAGTTAGTTTGGACCCCTGTGATCATTAAAAATGGGGCGGTTCGACGCTATAGGAGTTCTAAGCGAATAGTGAGATGCTGTTTTCCTTCCATAGAGTTGTACAAAGCAACAAAAATCACGCTCATTGATCCATACAAACTCCTTGCTGTGGCTGTCCTGATGAAGGGGGTCAGGGGTCCCCCCATTCTAACATCATACAGTGAAGAAAATAATAATTTGATCCCTTGCTGATTTCGGAAGTTGTCCACGGACAAAGACCTGAACAGTTTTTAATTTAAAGGGTTGGTTAATTTTAGCAGTGAGGGGTAGAATTTCTAAAATAAAATCCGATTGTATAAATTTATTTGATCCCCTACCAACCATTAAGGGTTGTGGCTCCTACAGACCAGTTAGACGCTCCTAATCAACTCCTTACCTGCATTGTAGGCAGCTGTCTTACATTGTCACCTGTATAAAAGTCTCCTGTCCACAGACTCAGTCAGTCAGACTTTAACCTCTACAACGTGGTCGAGACAAAAGTGCTTTCTAAGGATGTCCAGGACAAGATCATAGACCTGCACAAGGCTGGAATGGGCTACGAAACCATAAGTAAGACGCTGGGTGAGGAGGAGACGACTGTTAGTGCAATTGTAAGAAAATGGAAGAAATACAAAATCACTGTCAATTGACCTCGGCCCTAATGCAAAATCTCACCCCGTGGGGTATCCTGGATCATGAGGAAGGTGAGAAATCCGCCTAAAACGACATGGGGGGAACTTGTTAATTATTTCAAAGCAACTGGGACCACTGTCACCAAGAAAACCATTGGCAACGCATTATACCTTGCCTGTAAAGTCCCAGAGGCCCAGGTGCCGGCCTGTCTGAGGACTGCCAATGATCCCGGATGGTTCTGCGAGTGACTGGGAGAAGGTGCTGGGGTCAGATGAGAAAAGAACTCTTTGGCGTTACCTTTACTCGCCGTGTTTGGAGGAAGAGAAATGCTGCCTATCACCCAAAGAACACCGTCCCCACTGTCAGACATGAAGGTGGAAACATTGTTTTGCGGATGTTTCTCTGCTAAGAGTGCAGGACTGCTTTACTGCATCAATGGGACAATGGAAGGAGCCATGCATTGTAAAAACTCTTTCCCTCTGCCAGGACACAGGTGGTGGCTGGGCCTTCCAGCACAATAATGACCCAAAACATCCAGCCAAGGAGCAGCTCAAAAAGAAGCACACTTAGGTCATGGAGTATCCTAGCCATTCTCCAGTCCTTAATCCCAAAGAAAACGTATGGAGGGAGCTGAAGCTCCGAGTGGCCAAGCGACAGCCTCAAAATCCTAATGATGATCCTGACCTGTGTGCAATTCTTATACTAGTTTGTATATTAGTTTTATCTATTTTGCTGAAACTGTTGAAGACACTTTTTTTTTTTCCTCTTTGTGGAATTTCCATTAACACTGGGTTTTCCTTCTCTTCGCAGCATCATCAATGGGTTTGCTTTACCGTTAAAAGCTGAACACAAACAGTTCCTCATGAAAGTCCTGATTCCAATGCACACAGCAAAAGGCCTGGCCTTGTTTCATGCGCAGGTGAATGTTCTTTTATGGCTGCTGTTATCATATGGTGGAAAGTGTTCCTGCCAAAAAATTTTTATATATATATATATATATATATATATATATATATATATATATTATATATATATATATATATATATATATATATTATATATACAATATTATATGATATATACACACACAACAACAAATCTTTTCACAAACCTTGTCAGACATGTCAAAAGTTTGATCAGGTAGTGTCTGAGTGATCAGACCCCCATCAATATCTAGATACAGCTTTGAGAAGCGAGTGTTATACATTTCTCCTTTGGGCTACCTGTACATTTTGAGTCGGTCTTTGTACCTTTAGATCAGGGATGGGGAACCTTCGGCCCTCCAGCTGTTGCAAAACTACAGATCCCATCATGCCTGGACAGCCGAAGCTTTAGCACGATGGGAATTGTAGTTTTGCAACAGCTGAAGGGCTAAAGGTTCCCCGTCCTTGCCTTAGAGGGACACATGATATAATTTAAAGGGACCCAATCACTTAAACGGCTATAACGCTATGGGAATGTGCTGTCGCAGCACCCAGCACACTTCCCAAACCTGCTTCTACACCCCCCGTCCCTGGAATCTACAGCCCGAAAACTTACTTTATAAAGTTGGCGCCCTGTATGTAAATTGCTCCCAAGTAGTCACGGTGGGCGGTAAGCTGCGGCAAGTAGTCACTGTCCCCTGGGCTTTTTGGAGAGGTAATTACGCCCCTTTGGGCGTGATTAGCCTGCATAATTGTGGCAATGTCACAGAGAGGAATGCTGAATATAGTATAACAGCACAGGCGAAATAGAAAAAAGTAGAAAAATGATGAATTAGTGCACGCCTCACCAGACTGGGCTCAATGTCCAAGATTATGAGAGAGGAATGCTGTCCCTAACGTCATCACGCCTACGTTCTCTGTGCCGCTCATGCGCAGTACATCGGGTTCGGTCCGCGCCGTACCACGCAGGTGCAAAATAGCCTAGAACTCATTGCCGGACCTCCAGCAATGAGTTTGAAACTTTCTGCACCTGTGCAGTACAGCGCGGACCGAACCCGCTGTACTGCGCATGAGCGGCACAGAAAGAATGTAGGCGTGCTGACGTTAGGGACAGCATTCCTCTCTGTGACGTTGCCACAATTATGTAGGCTAATCACGCCCAGAGGGGCGTAATTACCTCTCCGGAACGCCCAGGGACCGTGACTACTTGCCGCAGCTCACCACCCACCGTGACTACTTGGGGGCAATTTACATACAGGGCGCCAACTTTATAAAGTAAGTTTTCGGGCTGTAGATTCCAGGGACTGGGGGTGTAGAAGCAGGTTTGGGAAGTGTGCTGGGTGCTGCGACAGCGTTATAGCCGTTTTTAAAGTGATTGGTTCCCTTTAAGAAGTGCAGGATCTGCCATGTCTCTCTATATGTGGATTATTTTTGGATGTATTCACACTCAGCTGATTTATTGCAGAATTTTCTGCAAATAAAAATCCACTCCATACATGTAAATGGGGCTGCATGTGCCTGGATGTCTGCACTTATTTTAGAATAATGGAATACTAACAGTTCCCATTTACTTAGCTCTGTTACATTTTTTTTATTATTTTTATTATTTTTTACCTAAAAGCAATACTTATTTGTGGCACAATAGATTTTTGTTGGGTTCAGCAGTAAAATTCCTTATTATTGTTCACGTTCTGCTCCGCCAGCTGCCGCTCTCACATGTAGTAAAAGCTGAACAATGTGAAATTGTCTTCTATAATGAATTACTAAACGTGTTGTTGTGTTTGCAAAACCTCCTTAAAGAGAAAAAGCCCCATTACTGATGAATGTACCATAGCAGGAGCGGAGATCTCACCTCTCTTTAGTGTAAAGTGGCTATGGCACCCAGTAAAGCACCTGTACCATACTGGCACTGAGCGCCATGCTTTACTCAGAGAATCTGTCGAGGACCGTACTCACCGACATGTCCTGATTTGTCTGTATTGGGAACTTTCCCTCTATAATTTATTGACAATGACCTTTTAACCTTTAATCCATGGGGCAGCCATGGACGACAGGTGCCAGGGTGCATTGACACCATATGAAGCTGAGTAAATACCGTTTTTACTCTGCAAAAAAACAATGTGGCTCTTGCCTTTCGGTTCTGTGTGTTCAGAGCCTGACTGATCAAGAAAATGAGCGGGGAGAAGTCCGTTTTTAGCACGTTCTCTTCTTACTCATGTCATGTAACTAAGACAGGATCCATTATGTAAGTCTATGGGGCCCCGTGGTTTCTCTGGGCTTGTTCTACTGATCGGTCAGGGCGTGAACACTCAGACCCCAACCGGTAGAAACTTTTGATATGTTAGGTTCTTTCCTTGATGGGTACGCGTTAAGCTGAGGGGTTGTAGAATCAAGGGGTGCGCGTGTACTTGGCCATTCACAGCAATCAGAACCTAAATTTCATCTCACAGCTAAGCATTTGAAAAGAGGAGAAGTCTCAGTCTTTCCTTTATGACCTGTTCTCTGGTTATAGTTTGTTCCTGTCAGATCTGTGTGTGTGTAAAAGTACCCTTAAGGGAGGGGCGACAAATCCTGCATAAAGACCATTAAAGGGAAACTGAAAGCACGGATATCCATGTACCTGTGCTGCCAGATTCCCATTGGCGATCACCCAAGCAGTGTATACGTACCTTCCATACTGCTCTGTGATCTGGCGTGCTCCTAAGAAAAAAAAAAATTGCTCTTAATCCCCGAGCTGGCAGTGTCATAGAGGTGCGTCTGTAACACTGTCTGTACCCTCCCCACTCTCGGGCCGATGCTGTATTTTCAGGCCATTGTTTGCTTCCTCTTGCTGTCAATCATTCCAGAGGAGGAGGGCAGCAGCCTGAAGAGACGGCCGGGCGCAGACAGTGATACAGACACTCCTCTGTGACACTGCAAAGCTGGTGTGATTGTCAGTGGGAAACTGACAGCACAGGTACATGCATATCCATGCTGTCAGTTTCCCTTTAAGAGGAATAAGCCTTTAAATTAAATATGAATACTCTTAACTTTTTCTTTTTTTGTACCTACAGCTGGCTTATTGCGTTGTCCAATTTTTGGAGAAGGATACCACCCTGACCGAACCCGTAAGTACAGTTCACCCTCCTTCACCTTGTTTGTTCTAGAGGAAACTAAGAACGGTTTACTTACTTTAGAACAGCGGCCATGTTTTTATTACTTTTTATAAATGTCCCTTGACTTTTTAAAGTTATATCTTATTGAAGAATATTTTTTTTCTAAAATATCAAATAAAGGGAACTAGCAGTAACATCTCCCTGGGTCATCCTTTCTCTGTGTAAAGCTTGAGAAAGGCTGAAGTACCAGCCGAAACGTCGCGTCTGATGTGAATAAAAAAAATCACGTTTTTTCACAAGAAGTGCTGTCTCCTACGTTTACTATCCTTTCTCTGTGGTCATACATGACCTCTCCAGCTTTGTGTGTGCATCCGTTTTGATCCGTTTTTCCATTGCATTCCATTCTAAAAAAAAAAAAAAAAATCAAAACGGGTCCTTTTTTTTTTTTTAATGGACACAAAAATGAGGTTGACTACGTTTTTGTGTACGTTAAAAAAACAGATCCGTTTTAATCCGTTTTTTTTTTAATATAATGGAATCCAATGGAAAAACGGATGCACACATACATCCGTTTTTCACTCGTTTTTTTTTTTGTGCAAAGAACGGATTAAAAAAAACGAATTGCAAAAACGTGATGTGAATAGTCTTAGTTTTAGTCTTAGAATTAGTGCAGAGAACATTTTCCCTGGTGAATGGATGTTTATTTTTTGCTTTTTCTACATGTAATGTTGTTTTCCCACCTACGCACTGGTCCTGAATGGGGTGTACTCTCACCTATTCGCCATCTGTTCTGTCATAAACAGCTGGTAAATGACTATACACTAATGCAGCTAATGACAAGTGGTTTTATCTTTCGGGTCTGAACGTTCAGAGCCTGACTAATCAGGAAAATGAGTCGGGAGAGGGCAGTTTTTAGTTCGATCTCTTACTACTCTGTCATGTGACCAAGATGGGACCCATAATGTAAGTCTATGGTGCCGGGTCCCTCACATAGACATAGTGAGAATCTTGGCTTCTCCAGGCTTGTTCTACTAATTGGTCAGGGTGTGAACACTCAGACCCCAACCGATAAAAACTTCTGATAGATACAGTATGCCTTTCAATTAAACATGGCTACTACTTTTTTTCGGTCATCGATTACATCAGCCTTTTCTTCCATTATACTATTTGTTGCAATAGACAGTGCGCCCCCCCCCCCCGATGGAAATTGATGAAGGATACATAGCAGCCATATTGTGACCAGTCTTATTTGGAAATCTCTGGATAATATATAATAGTATCTGAGAACTGGACATCAGCCCCTGCCATCTGGACGCCATCACATGTGACCATCCAGATGCAGCAGAGATGGCGGCGCAGCTCCATGCAGCCAGGGATCATAGTCTACTACACAGATAGTAGTAAATGCGCGGATCTCTCGGATGAATGAGGGGGCGTCTGTACAAAGGGCCTAGATTGGAAAGCAGCAGGACTAATAATAGCTAGGACATGTATGTGGGTGTGCGGCGTGTAGTCCTATCTGTGCTGTGGAAGGTCTTTGGTATTAAATAGCATAAACGTGAAAAAGAGGAATCTCATGAGACGCACACAGCGGCCGCACAGACTTCATTTATAAGAAGGCTTCACATCCGTGACCTTAAAAGCAGCCAGCACAAATGAGCTGTATCAGCGGAGACATGGAGAGGACATTTTTCTCAGTTCTGAAGGAAGGTGCACGGATGAGGTGTGGGGGTCCTGTGCGGGTGTACTGTTGGGGTGTTGGGGTCCTGTGCGGGCATACTGGGTGGGGTGTTGGGGGTCCTGTGCGGGTGTACTGGAGGGGTCCTGTGCGGGTGCGCTGGTGGGTTATTAGGGTCCTGTGCGGGTGTACTGGTGGGGTGTTGGGGTCCTGTGCGGGTGTACTGGAGGGGTCCTGTGCGGGTGCACTGGTGGGGTCCTGTGCGGGTGTACTGGTGGGTTATTGGGGTTCTGTGCGGGTGTACTGGTGGGGTGTTGGGGTCCTGTGCGGGTGTACTGGTGGGGTGTTGGGGTCCTGTGCGGGTGCACTGGTGGGGTGTTGGGGGGTCCTGTGCGGGTGCACTGGTGGGGTGTTGGGGGGTCCTGTGCGGGTGCACTGGTGGGGTGTTGGGGGTCCTGTGCGGGTGCACTGGTGGGGTGTTGGGGGTCCTGTGCGGGTGCACTGGTGGGGTGTTGGGGGTCCTGTGCGGGTGCACTGGTGGGGTGTTGGGGTCCTGTGCAGGTGAACTTTTTTTTTTTTTATTTTATAGCTATTCAGGGGGTTTCTGCATGTTATAAGCCTGGTTTACACAAAGGTTTTTTTTTTTGCATGTATTTTGGTTCCAGAATTTTTGCGGTTGTACAATGGGCACAATGCACTTTGGCAAAGTACGGGATTCCAAAGTTTCATATATATTTCATATAAAAGATCTGAATAAATATGTAAAATGGGATTGTGCTGCAGAAAATGTTTATGATGATGATGTCGCATGTTCTCTGCTTCTCAAGTTGAATGGGTTGTCTGCATGACAATACATTTGCTATATAGCTATGGATATATAGAAAATGTAAGAAAAAGCCTGCACTTACCTTTTCCTGTGATCACATCCCCCACCCCCGAGTGTCTTTCTGTGGCGTCTCCAGTGTCCCCCGCTAACTGCATCCCTACCACATCCAAGGAGTGACAGCCTGCTCAGCCAATCACTGACTGACATGGGACTCCGCTGCGAGACGAGTTCACCTTGGACATGGTGGAGCTGCGGTCAGGCCACGGCACGACACCGGGAGGAGTATGCTTAGTCTCTCTTTTTATTTTCTATTTATTTGCTAGACAACCCCTTTAAGAGCAGTCGGAGGACCAGGTATACAAGGCTGACATTCATTTAGCTGAATAGTAAGAACAGGGACTATGAGGGTAGCAGTCATCTCTGGAATCTCTAGTGTGCGCCCAATAGAAGCTTAAAATAGAGAAGCGCAGCTGCAAATCCTTGAAGGAAATCTTAGCCATTCTTGGGGCAATTACCGTCATCAGCCAAAGCCCTGCTATAAACTATAAGCATCTACAAAGCTAGACGGCTTAGGGAATGAGTACACGGAGCTCCAGTTAAGAACTACTGAAACTGGGGGAGGACGGAGAAGCCGATCATGTCTCTTTCCATTTGCATATTAACTATTCTCGCTTTCTTTGCAGGTTATTAGAGGATTGCTGAAATTCTGGCCTAAAACCTGCAGCCAGAAAGAGGTAAGGAGGAGATTGTCGCTGATGATAGGAAGGCGTTCCTCTTATCCTCCTGTCCATAAATAGCAGCTATGTGATGAAGGGGGGAAAATCTTCTGCATGGATCCCTGGCAGGGTTGCTGGCTTTCACATATTTAAAGGGGAAATTGCCTGGGAGAATAAGCTCCCTCTCCTTTTAGGTCTAAAAACTTTTTATATGTCATAGCCACACATGAAAAGAACCCAACTGATCAGGAGATCACGCTGGAAGAAGTCACATGGTCAAGACAGCCACACAGTGTACACCTATGGGTCTTTCTCGCTACATAGAGACCGACTGGAGAAGAGGCCCAAGCAGCATTCTACTGATCAGTCAGGGTCTGAACATTTAAGGTCCTATTACACGGAGCAGTTTTTAACGATAAAAGATTGCAAACGAGATTGTTTATCGTTAACCTGAAATTGTTCACTACATTACACAGAACGATGGTCATTAATTACGATCGTTACTGCGATTGTTACTATGATCGTTTATTCCTTCTGATCCCAGCAAAACAATAGGCAATGTGCAATTACACTGAAAAAATGCGGAACTTGAGTGAACAAATGTGGAATTACAGCGAACGATTAACGATAATTTTAGTTTCAGATCTAAGTCAACGATCAACGACATATGAACGATTTTCTGATCGTTGCTTGCAATTACACAGAACGATTATTGTTTAAATTCGAACTATATAACAATTTTTCGCACAGTAATAGTCCGTTTTTTACCATTGTTTTAGATTGTCTGGCTGTATATGGGCTCAGTAAGCGAGCAAACATCTAGGAGATTGGCGCTCGCTTACAAAAAGTCATTGGGTCATGTAGTAGGGCCCTAAGTTGAAGTCCAGTTTCCTAATCCTCCTTCTCTTCAACAACTCCCTGTATTGTCTTATTGAGGATTTTAGAATGGCTGATAACAGGGAACACTGGATGTCATGCAGCTGACCTGCAGATAGAAATGATATCAGATGTAGAGTGCTTTCTGCTGCACTTAGTGATATCTTTTCTCCACCGATTATCTCACGACCGTGTCCTCTTTTTATTCTGCTCTATCACAGGTGATGTTCTTAGGCGAAATAGAAGAAATTTTGGACGTCATTGAGCCGACTCAGTTTAAGAAGATTCAAGAACCTTTATTCAAACAAATATCGAAATGCGTCTCCAGCTCTCACTTTCAGGTGTGTATCCATCTATGCGGTAATCTGTCCAATGTATGAGGGGTCGGATCGCCTTCAATATGAGGTATGAAGCAATAATGGGGAGGTCCTTGTTGTAAAGTACAGTTCTGTGTTTTGCACAATGTGCACAGGTTACAGAAGGGATGGGGAACCTTCGGCCCTCCAAAACTACAACTCCCCAGGCATGATGGCAATTTTAGTTTTGCAACAGCTGGAGGGCCAGTGGTTCCCCATTCCTGGGTTAGAGGATTGTCTTGCAATTTTAAAACATTTTACAACTGGGTCTTTGAAACTACAACACTCAGCATGCCCCAACAGCCTCTGAGAGTTGTGGTATGCTGGGTGTTATAGTTTAAGGAGAGTGGAAGAGCCTTAGGTTGCAGACCTTACTGTGGGTTTTCTTCTTGTACAGGTTGCTGAGCGGGCCCTGTACTTCTGGAACAATGAGTATATTCTCAGCCTGATTGAGGAGAATATTGACAGAATTCTGCCCATCATGTTTGGGAGCTTGTACAAAATCTCCAAAGAACACTGGAACCCGTAAGTACAGAGAGATTTTATCTGGATACTGTGTATTATGGACTTGGTTTTAGGTAGTAAAAGAAAGATAGGTGTTAGAGGCCCCATTGCCCAACCTTAAATTGGTGCTGTCACTTTTGACAAACACTCTTTTTTTTTTTATTTTTTTTTTTTTTTTATTTTTTTAACCCCTAGATGACCAAGGACATACCGGAACGTCCTGGAAGTCTGTCCCCAGACGACCCTGGGCGTACCGGTACATCCTGGGCTATTAAGCACACTCCAGAGCGGAGCGGGCTTCATAGGAGGTGGGGGCCGGCTGCAGTGAGCAGCCTGACCCTCACCGTTAATGACAGGCTGCAGCGATCTTGCTACAGTGCGTCATTAACCCCTAAAGCCCCCTGTCACTCACCGATTAGGACCCCCGCAGTCGCACTCGTTTTAACGGACCACCAGAGGTCTCTTACCTTCCTCTGTGCGGTCCAATGGTGCTCTGCTGATTGTCTGCCACGGGAAGGCTTAATCAGCAGAGCGCTTATCACACTGATCAATGCCTATGGCAAAGCAATGATCAGTGTATATGATCTAAGTGTTGAATGTAAAAGTCCCCCAAGGGGACTTAAAATGTGTAAAATATAAAAATAAACACATAATATACCGTAGCGTGCGTAATTGTCAGAACTATCAAGATATAACAATCGTCATCACAAACGACGAATGACGTAAACGAAAAGAGGGAAAATAGCACCAGGATTATTTTTTATTTATTTTTTTACAATATATATATTAATAAGTGATCAAAACGTCCGTCTTTACAAATATGGAATTAATAAAAACTAGAGATCATGGTGGAAAAAATGACACCCCATACAGCCCCGTAGGTGAAAAACAAAAACTGTTATAAGAAAAAAGGATTTCATTAATAAAAAATATATAACATTAGAGAATCTGTGTAACCCGCATATGGTTGTGTTCGGACTGACCTATAGAGTAATAGTATCATGTCGCTGTTACCATATAGTGCATTACGTAGACACAGGGACCCCCCAAACGTTACCATATTACATTCTTTTTTACGCTTTCACCTATTTATATCTTCATAAATAATAACGTTGGGGTTCCATCATACATGTTATGGTAGAATGAAAGACGCCATTACACAGTACAACTATTCCTGTAAAAAACAATAAGCCCTCACATGGCCTGTAGATAGAAAACTGAAAGTGTTAGAGCTCTTAGAAGGGGAAGAGGGAAAAACGAAAACACAAAAATGAAAATTTGCGCCATCCACTGGGTCATTTTTGGCCTGGTCCTCAAAGGGTTAAAGTTTTGATTGGTCAGGGTCTACTACTACAGCTACTTTACACACCAGGACCTCACCTTCAACCATATAAGTAATGCAGCTTTGTTGGTAAAATCTGACGACTTTGCACTTTATGCCCCGACTTATATGCATTATTTTCCCCTCTTTATAACTTTACAGGACAATTGTAGCGCTGGTGTACAATGTGCTGAAAACCTTAATGGAAATGAACGGGAAACTCTTCGATGATCTTACAAGCTCCTATAAATCAGAACGTCAAAAGTACGCTCTCCGTTTTTATGGTTCTAGTTATGGGGGGAAAAAAACATGGCTGCTTTGTTGATGAGCTCCAAATGGCCTCAAAGCTACAAGCAGTAATACAGAACACGGCCTGTGGACAAGAGTGGCACCTAGAACACTTAGGGGCCTATTCCACGGAGCGATAATCGACCGAATCGGAGCGATAATCGTCTGAATCGGCCCGATTCAGACAATTATCGCTCTGTGGAATAGAGAGAACGATCAGCCGATCGTGTCATCGGCTGATCGTTCATTTAGGTTCAGACCTAACAACCTTCGTTCGCCACCAGCGCATCGCTACGGTGGAATAGCTGTGCGCGGCGGCAATCGACGATTTCAGCAACATCATACACTACCTATCATACATTACCAGGTCTTCTCCTTCTCCCGATCCCGCACCGCAGCAGCTTTGGAGTGGGGCTGTCTGAACTGACAGACCGCTTAGCCAATCACTGGCTGGAACCGCCGTGGCCAGCGATTGGCTAAACGGTCTGTCACTTCAGACAGCCCCGCTCCGAAGCTGCTGCGGTGTGGGACCGGGAGGAAGAAGAAGACCTGCAGCCCGGACAGGTAATGTATAAATCAAGGGCTGGAAGGACATCGGTAACTATGTCCCTGCAGCCCTCGCTTAAAGTGTCACTGTCGTGAATTTTTTTTTTGCAGAAATCAATAGTCCAGGCGATTTTAAGAAACTTTGTAATTAGGTTTATTAGCCAAAAAATGCATTTTTATCATGAAAAAGCAGTTTGAAGCTCTCTCCCCTGTCTTCATTGTTCTCCTATGGAGAGAGCTAAAGAAAAGACTAAAACAGGACAACAAAGAGTTAATCTACAAATACCTCACCCTTTATCTCCTCTGACAGTCACCACTGACCTCTCTGAGCTCAGATTACAGCTGTCACCCAGCTCCATGCCTGTAATCCTCTGTTATCTGCTTTCTGCTGCCGGCTAACTCCCTCCTTCCTCCTCCCCCCTCCCCTCTCCCTAGAGCAGACAGGGTACGACTCATGCAACAAGTCACAATGGCAGTGGATGGAAAAGAGGAAGGAGGGGGGGGGGCCTGGGAAAAGTCTTTTTACATGCAGATAATGGCATATTTGGCTAATAAACCCAATTACAAAGATTATTAAAATCGCCTGGACTATTGATTTCTGCAAAAAAAAAAAAAAAAAAAAAAAATGACAGTGACTCTTTAACGATCATCGGGGCCGTGGAATAGGCCCAGTAAACGAGCGCCGATCTAGCAGATCGGTGCTCGTTTACATCATTGATTGAGCCCTGCTTGGCCCGTGGAATAGAACCCTTAGAATACCTAAAACAATATGCATTAGAATACAATTGAAACATACAGCTTGTTGTTTTCAATGGGAATACATAGTTCCTATGAACCTTGCCACATATTAATTCTGACCGTGTAACCTCTGAGACTTACATTTTCAGAATTAGCCGTTATGGAGCTACTGCTGGGAAGTGGATGGCGCTGCTGCCACGCTCTGTCCCAAGATATACCTCCCGATCACAGCAGATCTTAACAGTACGACCCCGTGATCAATAACTTTTGACATGGCTGATGACGTGTCAAATAATTTTTCATGACCGTGACTTTTTATGTTTTGTTGCTGCTTTTGGGTTTTTTTTTTTTTTTTTTGCTTGTAGGAGTTTGAGACTTTGTTACATCTCTTTAATGGTCTCATGTTAGTTTTTTTTTATTATTATTATTATTATTATTATTTTTTTTTTTTTTTGCATTACAGATTGATTACAGATTTATTATTTGATCTTTTGAATTTGATATGTATAAATCGGCTCCCTCTAGTGGTGGCAGCAGGTCGCTGAAATGTGATCATTAAACAATTTGGTTGGAAATCTGGTATTTGGAGCTGTATATCAGAGGACAGACACATGGACCTATATAGAGACTTGTGTAGTAACTTTTCTTTTTTTTATCGTGTCCAGTGTAACATTGTACTTTTGTCTCTTCAGAGAGAAGAAGAAGGAGCTGGAGCGTGAGGAGTTGTGGAGAAGGCTGGACGACCTGCAGTTGAAGAAGGCGCTGGCAGATCAGCAGAACAGTGCTTTCAATGTACAGAATAATACAAGTGCCAAATAGACCACCGGACGTCAACCTCTGCTACATAGACATACTTTTGTATATTTTATTTTCTGTTCTTATTCCCTAAAATTGTAAAGTAAAAGCCAACTATTTTGTTGTTTGGGGGGGACACATCTCCCCATCCTGAGAATTGCTCGACTACAAGAGGGGGCCGGTGATACATTGCAGGGCAACTTGTCTCCGGCCTCTCAGACAGCGGGCATATATAGTGGGCTCTGTGTTACAGCATTGTAGTAGTAGATACAGGGGAGGAGAATATTACATTTTTTATAACATGTAATTTGAGTGAGGTAATTCTGGGGGTGGTGAGAATTATGACTTGAATTCTTTAATATTATATATATATTATTATTTTTTTGATTGTGTTGCACATAGGTGTATTAGTCTGCTATGTACCTTTTTTTTTCCTTGGCATTTTTCATGTGTTCTCTGTTCTCTGTCTGGAGATTCTTCATGCGCACCCTCAGCGGTGGCAGCCGTGTTATGGGCACATCCAGCCGCCATGATAATGCAGCTCCCTAGACGCCATCTTTCCCTTCCCCCTCCATAGGTGGTACACATCATCAATACTATAGCTCTCAGAACTACTGTTTCTATGGAAATGAAGGTACTTTTTTTTTTTTTTTTTTTGACTACCAGCCATAAAAGCCTTTTGTAGATTTTCTATATTGGGCAGAATAGAGGTGTAGACTGGACCCATCCTATAAGACTGCCACACTGTAAGGGTAGCTGCTTCCCCTGGGTTTAGGACACGGACATGGAGTAGCCTTGCCATTCATTTACGTTGTAGCGGTCACCTATGCAAATCATTCCAGTGAGTATTAGACGACATATAGTGAGTGGCAGGTAAGTATTAGTAACAGCGGTGTCCGTGCTGGTGTCTCGCACGTCTCCATAGTGTCCTCTTTATGAGTTTATAGCCATATGCTAACGTCTCTGATTCTGTATCGTACCAGTGATTCCTTTACTGATTTACTAGGACAGCAGAGTTTGTTACTTGTTACATCTCGGCTCTGCTACATCACGTCAGCAGCCGACAAGTATGGTGACAATCCTGGAAGCCGATTTGAGCTCTCACAATAGGTGCATTGATTTTGAGTTGGCAGATCGTGGCGTTCTAATGGGAATGATATATTTAATTGACATGACGGTGTTACACACATAGGGACTGTACTCCTGATCCTCTTGCTGTTTGTTTTGTCACTGGGTGTAAGCGATCCACGTGTCCTCTGTCACTCATTTGTGTAACCTTAGTGTGTATCTGCGTAGTGTATGCTCATCCAGTATATAGCTGAGAGGCAGGGGGTCCTGCCACCCCAAATCTTCACCAACATTTTAATACACATTATAGAACCACCAAACTCTGATCTTGGGGTGTTTTCTAGTATAACTCTTTATGGGGATGGGGAAATTGTGGGTCTCTAGCTGTTGCAGAACTACATTTCCCATCATGCCTGGGCAGCCTTTGGCTGCCCAGGCATGGTGGGAAATGTAGTTTTGCAACAGCTGGAGGACCGGTGGTCCCTGATTCCTGCTTTATAACAAAATATAGATGTTTTCATACCCTGTCCCACATAGAGGGCTTCCCAACCCAGACCCCAACAATGGAACAGTTTATGGAGTAAAGCTCATGTATCCTGTAGCTGAACAATATTAGGACATCTGTCAAAACGTCTAACACCTCAAAAGTTCTCTTTATAATGACGGAGGAGACTTTATAGTCACCACCTGGTTTTCCGTGTCTGAACTCTATTTACTAGGTAACGCCTGTATAAGAGGTAACTATAAATCTGTCTATGGGGCAGGATGAGGTTGAGTCTAGGTCTGCCGTAGCTGCTTCACCTGTAAGATCAAACCTGATAGATGTCTTAGGTCTGAGCGTATTTGTTACAGGTTTATACAGCTGTATTTCTGCTTCTATAGGAAGACCTATTTAAAGGCGTTATTCAGGAATAGAAAAAAAGAAAAGCACAGCTGCTTTCTTGCAAAAATAGCACCACCCCTGTCCAAAGGTTGTGTGGGATGTCACAATTCATCTCTATTTACCTCAATGGAGCTGAGCTGCAAAACCCCACACCCATACGAACGACGAAAGGTGCTGTTTCTGGTAGAAGGCAGCCATGTTTTTCTAAAGGTAACCCCTTTACCATAGGGTCCATAGAGCGCTGAGATGATTTGGAGAGCATTATATAGATGTATGTATTTTCATTGAGGTATTTTCATTAAAGGGGTATTCTGCTCTTGCTATGTTGCTACCCATGGTGAGACTAACAATTCCTTCCATACTTGTTGTTATCTATTTAGTCTCCTTCCCCCAGTTCTCAGCTGCTGCTTTCTGCTGAGGGCACATCTGTGTGTGAGCTTTTCTCTGTCTCCCCCCTCCTCCCTTCTGAGCAGCTGATGTAAACTAGTCCCTGGCAGGCTGTATCTGCAACATTGTATCTTCTTTGTAATGCCGGGAGAGGTTATTCTAAGGTCAAGTTTCTGATGAACTCACTGTGATTATCCCTTCCAACAAAGAAGCTACAATGTTGTAGATCAGGGACTTGTTTACATAATCTGTCTCAGAAGGGAGGGGAAGACTGAGAGAAAAGCTTACACACATTTTTGTATCTTCAGCAGAAAGCAGTAGCTCAGAACTGGGGGAAGGAGACTGGATAGATAATAAGTATGGAAGGAGTTTTTAGTCTCACCATGGGCAGCAACATGAAAAGGTATGTTTGAGTCTGACATTAAGGGCTCTGGGAAAGTTTGGTGGCTATTCCTTTTGAAGCCCGTTGCATTGACCACATTAGTTAGCGCCACCTTTCTTAGAGATACTACCAAGCAATGGCCAAATGGAATGGTTTTACCAGTTTGCATAAGAGGACACACAGGAGGGATCTTTGTCCTTCCATCTGACACTGGGTTTGCATGGCGGGTGGGACAGGGGTTGAGGCAACTGTCCTGTGCCTGGCAAGTATTTAAGATAATAGGACATGTGCACAATACTTGCCAGACACCGGGCAGTCGCCTTGGCTACTGACCTTCCTGCTTTGCAGCCATGTCTTTCCAGAATAGGTGGAAGAGAAAGATGCTGCAAAAAATGCTTTATAGGGGGACTAATCTATGACCCGTCATACCCATTGACTGTCAGCAGTCCCCTGTAATATCCTTCTGGTTGGGTGTTTTTTTTGTTTTGTTTATATTCTTGTTACAATTGCACCCTACTACTATTTAAAGGGGTTATCCAGCGTGAGAAAAACATGGCCACTTTCTTCCAGAGACAGCACCACTCATGTCTCCATTTTGGGTGCAGGTTTTGTAATTCTGTTCCATTGAAGTGAATGGAGCTTAATTGCAAACCACACCTGAACTGGAGAAAAAAGTCATGCTGTCTCTGGAAGAAAGTGGCCATATTTTTCTAATGCTAAATAACTGGCTTTCCCAGGTCTGAGTAACATGGCTGCTTTCTTCCAAAAATAGTGCCACAGTCTGTCTGCCATTACAGCACAGCTCCTAAATGGAGGCAGAGCCGCAGTACCAGGCACAACTGGTGGACGGGTGTTTTTGAAAGAAAGCAGCCAAAAAAAAAAAAAAAAAATCCCGGACAGCCATGATGTCTGAACTGCTGAGATCTACCACTATGCTACTATGTAGGAGAGCCATAACATTCCGTAATCTGGATTATAATGTGAAAGACGAGCGGCTGTGCGCTCCCATCCGCAGCCACTATTTATGGTGTCTTTATCCAATACTCGGGGTCCATTGAAACACTACTACCTGTGTGCTCAGACTTTTGTGGAGGTAAGTCCAGTGCAGACATAAGAGACCCCAAAACTCACTATGCCCCACCCCCATGGTTGCCTACCGTACGGTGTCTAAAGGGGTAAGATCCCCAGAAGAAAACAAGAAGTAGCTGGGAAAGTTCAACCCACCCCATAAATATCTCCTTATTGGCATGCCGGGACTAGGCTCGCCCTGTCCGCCATTATATACCGCACGTGCAGGGACCTGCAATAAGTAATACCTTTAATTCAGGGAGATTTGTTTTCAGGGAACGTCTACTTTTATTGTAAGAAGAAAAAACAAAACCCATCATGCCTAAGAGGAAGTAATAAATACAGGGGTGTATGTAGTAAAAAATTTTATTTATATATATATATATATATATATATATATATATATATATATATATATATATATATATATATATATATAAATTTCCAGTAAAAAAAAATTTCCCTCTTTTAGTAAACAAAATTCTATTTATCCTATTTTAAAGAGCTATTAAGAAGCAGAAATGAAGGACATGCATTTCCCCAGGTCTTTTCTTTTGATGACTATTTTCATACTAGAATGATATATTCCGTGAGAAATACAGTATATATATATATATATTTCTATTTTTTAAAAAAAATTATGTAACAATTTTCCTGAGAAAAGCTGAATTTATATTAGATAAAGCTATAGGATACTGCAGAGTCTATTACTGTACCCAGTCTGGTTAGTGGAACTCTGGGGCCGAAACGCGTCGGTGTTAAAGGGATAAAAGAGAGAAGGTCCCGAGGCCGAGCGCTGGGTGTAAGGGTGAGGAATGTGTGAATTCTCCTACTGTAATGATCACTGTCTGTCCTCCATCTTGTAGGCTTTAGATGATGGTGACGCCTCGTTTTATGTCACAGGAACACAGTATTTCTCAAGTATAAAAGCCTTGAATGACATTCTGTCGTCTTCTACTTGCTGAAGTATTTCTCTAGAAGTACCATTCCAATCACTCGCAGTCATGTCAAACTCTGTTCTGTCAATTTTAAAGGCGGTCACCAGGGGGGACAGCATTTAATAAACTCTCTATGTTTGTATATGGCGCTGTGCAATGCGTGTGATTTATCACTAAAATGGCATTAAAGGACATCATATCTAATTGTTAAAGGGAAAATGGTAAATTCACACCCCGTAGGTTTGTTGCAGAAATTTCTGCACGTAAGTTGGACATTGGTAGAAATTTCTGTAATTGAAGGGGTAAGAAGAAAAACATTGCCACTTTCTTCCAGAGACAGCACCTTTCTTCTTGTCTCCAATTCAGGTGCAGTTTGCCATTAAGCTCCATTCACTTCAATGGAACTGAGCTGCAAAACCTGCACCCAAACTGGAGACTAGCCGTGCTGTCTCTGGAAAAAAGTGGCCATGTTTTCCTAACCCCTTTTAGGGTGCCTTCACACACACACTGTATCTGCAGCAGATTTGATGGTGCAAATTTGATGCTACATTCAGTTATGTAGATCAAATCAGCTGCTGATCTGCAGCAGAAAATCCACAATTTTTTTTTCTTGCAGAAATTAATAGTCCAGGCGATTTTAAGAAACTTTGTAATTGGGTTTATTAGCCAAATATGCCAATATCTGCATTTAAAAAGCCTTTTCCCAGGTACCCCCCCCCCCCCTCCTCTTTTCCATCCACTGCAAAAAAAAAATCAGGAAATTGTGACTTGTTGCATCAGACGTACCCAGTCTGTTCTAGGGAGGAGGGAGTTTGTTATCGGATTACAGGCACAGAGCTAGGTGACAGCTGTACTCAGAGCTCAGAGAGGTCAGTGGTGACTGTCAGAGGAGATAGAGGGTGAGGTATTTGTAGATTAACTCTTTGTTGTCCTGTTTTGGTCTTTTCTTTAGCTCTCTCCATAGGAGAACAATGAAGACAGGGGAGAGAGCTTCAAACTGCTTTTTCATGATAAAAATGCATTTTTTTGGCTAATAAACCTAATTACAAAGTTTCTTAAAATCGCCTGGACTATTGATTTCTGCAAAAAAAATTTCACGACAGTGACACTTTAAGTGTGCATTCACATGTGCAGATCTGCAGCAGATTTGATGGCCTAGAATTGATTTGCTTTGAATCTGCAGCTTAAAATCTGCGCCATCAAATCTGCTGCAGATCCTCTATGTGTGAACGCACCCTGAGGGTGCGTTCACACCTACAGGATCCGGAGCAGATCTGCAGCAGATTTGATGTTGTGTTCAGTTATTTAAATGAAATCTGCTGCGGATCCGCAGCAGAAAATCAGCTGCGGATCCGGTAAGTGTCAATGTACCCTTAATCTGCCGCACACGGCTGCATTCCCTATGTTGCACAAGCAAAATGGAGCTCTGGTCTATAGCCACAGTGTTGTGCATTGCACGTCCATTTGCTGCTACTGGAAAACCTTGGGGAAGCTCTGTGTGTATGGACTATTCCCAAAGGCATGAGCAGTCTGGAGCATGACTCTCTAAACTGCGTCCCTCTAGTTGTTGCAATACTACATTTCTCATCAGTCCTGGACAGCCAAAACTATAGTTGGCCAGGCATGATGGGAATTGTGGTTTTGCAACAGCTGGAGGTCCGCAGTTTGGAGACCAATGTAAGTCATGCTGATTTACATGGACACTAATGGGGAGGAAAGACAGAAGTAGGCTTTAGGGTATATTCACACGAACGGACTCGCAGTGAGATTCTCGCTGCGAGTCCGGCAGTTCCCACACACTATATACTCGCTGCGGTCTGAACGACCGCAGCAAGTGTAATTCTACCGCCCTTAACCCCTTCTGCTCCCGCCCGGCTCCCCCGCTGTAAGCATACATTACCTCTCCTCGCTGCACGGGTTCGGCGTCCTGCTCTCCCGCCCGGCCAATCAGTGTGTTGCAGCGAGGAGAGGTAATGTATGCTTACAGCGGGGGAGCCGGGCGGGAGCAGAAGGGGTTAAGGGTGGTAAAATTACATACTCGCTGCAGTTGTTCAGACCGCAGCGAGTATATAGTGTGTGGGAACTGCCGGGCTTGCAGAGTCCGTTCGTGTGAATATACCCTAAAGAAAGTCGTGCAAAGCTGCTAAAAAAAAAAAAACAAAACAAAAAAAAAAAAAACATCCAAACACAGGTGCGCTTGCCATCATTATGGGTGCACTTGCGGCTGGGTTAAAATATCCTTCACACATGTCGCTTTACTGAAGATATCTGAACTTCTGGATTAGGAGTTGCCGTCGCTAGTCCGGCAGTGTCTGTGCTGACAGGTACTTTTTAAAGGGGTTATCTAAGCTTAGAAAAACATTGCCGCTTTCTTTCAGAGACAGCACCACCCCTTGGCCTCAGTTTTGAAGCTCAATTCTATTGACATTCATGGAGTTGAATTGTAATACCACACACAACCTAAGGATAGGGGTGGTGCTGTTTTTTCTAATCCCGCATAACACCTAAATCAGGGGTAGGGAACCTCGGCTCTCCAGCTGTTGCACAACTACAATTCACAAATCATGCATGGACAGCAGGCGCCAAAACTTTGGCTTTTCAGGCATGATGGGAATTGTAGTTTTATAACAGCTGGAAGGCCGACGGTTCTCTTATCTCTGTTATAAGTAGTCAAGTGGGTGGTCTTATTAAGCGACTAATGTATAGAGAGAGCTGTCAATCACTGAGCAGGACAATAAATGAAGATGTGCAGTGATTGGTTGCTATTGGTAACCAGGAAGGTTGGTGACTGACTGGAGGGGAGCAGGGTGTAAGATAATGGGGGGTTCCTTGTATTTCTTTTCCACATGCTTACATTATAATCACAGCCATCATTGATATAATTCATTACCGACCAGACACGTCCCAGGAATAGCTGCACAATTATAGCCGTGAATGAGCCGAAGAGAAACCGCTTCATCACCGGCACAGTGGGACGGAGAGCGCGCGGGGCCATTAGCTGTCAAGTGGAGCGTTCACAGGTCTTTTCATCAGATTCACAGCCGGAGAATTATGACAGGAACATGTAGAGAGCTGCTCTTTTTTCCTCCCTCATGCTGGATTACAGGCTGGGTTTATTCTGCAGAAATTGGAGAGGAGACATGATAAACTACAACTCCCATCAGGCCTGGACAGCTAAAGTTTATACCTGTCCATGCATGATGGGAATGGTAGTTTTTAAACAGCTGGAGGGCAGCAGGTTTTACACCAGTCATCTTAAAGAATGTGTTTTAGCCTATAGTAACCAATCACAGTTCAGTTTTCACATCACAAGAGTAGTTTAAAAAGTGACAGTTGAGCCGTGTCTGGTTGCTATGGGAATAGAACCAATGAGGCACATTAATTAAAAAAAAAAACACCATAGCAACCAATCATAGCTTAGCTTTCTTAACTTGTGCCGTTATAGGTTGCTATGGGTAACTGAAGGAATAGGGCAGATTTATCAAAATGGACTAAACAAACCAATCACCAGACTTATCTTTAGGCTGGATGTGGTGTTACATTTAATCAATGGACAGATGTGATGTTTCTGTGAGGGGGGGGGAGGGGGAGGCAACCATGTTTTGTTTTGTTTTTTTACATTTTTTTCCATATGCATGCTAACGCCATATGGCAGTGGAACCCATGGTAAAAAGTGGCATAATCCTGCATGTCTGTTAGTATTTACTGTAATGCTAGTGTCCAGTTCATGAATTAGAATTAGGCCACACAGATGTTTAAAAAAAAAAAAAAAAAATCGCTATGCTTGGTGGTCGGTTTATTAGCCAGATGTCAGGAAAAGCTGGATCCAGCCGACCTCAGAGTCTAGTGAAGTGCTTTGCTATTACTGTAAATTCACTTATCCCTTCTAGTCATCATTAACATTGGTCACCAATAATGTGGTGGCGTGATACCTACCTCAGCTGCTGCAGAACCTCAAGTCCACTCATGGTCGCACTTAATCGTTCAGCATTTGATTATCTGTCGCTGAAGAAGTTGCATGCAGCCCAAGGAAGTCCTTGAAAACATGGATACAGCTCGAGGCCATAGGCAGCCCTAAGGCGAAATCCAGCTTCTTAAAATGATGAACGTTTGGAGAATGTTGCCGAACATGAACAGTTTGACAAGTTCGCTCAAAACTACCAACTGAGGGCAACACTGAGATCCTTCTCAGGATTTTTCTGGTAGTAATGAATTTTTTACCAGCTTAAAAAGTGAAAGGCGACGCTTCTTCTTCTTGGCTCAGAAACTCCTTGGACATCTTACCCCTGACTGATACATGACAGTACTGCCAGGAAAATTTTCACTTTTGCACAAAATGTTAAATATTTCTACAAATACTTCTCCAGTGCGGATTTCTTCTTACATGATTTTGTGTGTATGCAGTATTCTATATTATGGAATATTGCAGTTAGTTCCCATTCACTTCACTGGAGCAAAGCTGCAATACCAGACTGAACCTTTAGACTGGTATGGCGCTGTTTATAGAAAAAAAAAACACAGCAAAATATCTTTCAAATCCAATCTAAAATTTAGCTGGGTTCCTGTTCCATTGTGGGATCTTGGATCAAAGTTATTCAGTGTCCCTATGGCCTCCAATACCACTTTCAGACAGCAGGTGGCAGCATACAGTTTTACATTTCCTTCTCAAATGCCTAGAACAGAGGTAGGGAATGGAGATGAGCGAACCGGGTTCCAGTTAAGAGTCCATCCGAACCCGAACGATCGGCATTTGATTAGCTGGGGCTGCAGAACTTGGATAAAGCTCTAAGGTTGTCTGGGAAACATGGATACAGCCAATGACTATATCCATGATTTCCACATAGCCTTAGGGCTTTATCCAACTTCAGCAGCCACCGCTAATCAAATGCCGAAAGTTCGGGTTCGGATGGACTCCAGCATGCTCCAGGTTCCCTCATCTCTAGTAAGGAACCTTGGCTCTCCACCTGTTGCAAAACTACAACTCCCATCATGCCTGGACAGCCAAAGCTTTAGCTCTTTAGTAGTTGCAAAACTACAATTCCCATCATGTCTTGTTGGGACAGAGTTGTAGTTTTGCAACAGCTAAAGATACCCAGGCTGGAGTCATAAACAGATATAAGACAGGTTTTTTTTTATGTAACATTATAGGGGAAAAAACACACACAAAAGAGGTAACCAGGTTCTCCAACACACAAAGATTAAGAAAAACAAACAAATATTCAGAAATCAGGAGGAAATAATCTATTTTTTGTTCCAATAGTCAATGGGTATCATTTTCCTTTAACCCATAAAAGACTAAAGTCGGTCATCGTCATAACGAAATTCCATTATTTTCCTTTTGTAAAACCAACGGTGCTATGGCATCTATGGGGGTCAAAGCCCTTCCATCATCCACCAGCCAGACTCTATGTACAGGAAGACTGACAGTGATTTAGGCTCCTGGTAATGGAGGTCAGGGGCCTCTCACCAACCACTATAACCATGGTGCCTGGGGACATTTTTATTTGAGGCCCTATACTTAAATGGTCACTGTCACTTTAAAAGTTTTGAGAAACGTTTCAACCAGTTGGGGGTCTAAATGTGCCAAGTACATTTTCTCCCAGGTCTGCCCCACACGAGCGTAACGTTTACTGGTAGAAGTCTATTGGATCGCTTTGATCATATGCGCAGAGCGTGCGTTTAGCCACATGTGTCTCACTCCTTCAATGGAATCTTCGCTTATTCTGAGATTAGGAGTCAAGTGGGCGGTCATATACAGGCAAGGTTGTAAAATCACTGAAAAGACCGTCCACTGGACTCTTACACCCAGAATGATTCAATCAATAAAATACAAGAACTACTGAATCTTTTTCTAAAACCACCAATGTGCTCTATGACACGGGGCCTACAGATCAGACTGCTTTATAATTGTGTTGGGTTTCTTCTAGTCCATCTGTCTGATGCTGTAAAAAAATATTGTAATACTTTGTCCATGACCAACCTGAGACCCAGAATCCTTTGATGACTATGTATGATAATAGAAATCATAAAAAAAAAATTCCCTTACAAAATCTGAACTTTCCCTATAAAATTCCAGTGTTACTTTTCTTCTGATACTGTAATAAAAAAGTAAATCTATGTAACATATAAATATAAGATGCTTAAATACCAAGGTCTAACAATACTGTCTGTGGTTTTGGGTTACGTTGCTGTGTAGACAAGTAGTCGTTGTGTGCACAGTAACATATAAGACATTGGAAAATGGGAATATGTCAGCTGTAGATCATGCTCAAGTGTCAAGGAGGAGGTCCCAAGGCACAGCATACACGCCTCCTCCCTGGGAAGGAGTGGGGAAGGGAAGAGGCATGCATGGTGCAGCTCAGCCTTTATGGTACTTGAGCTGTGAACATGATCTAGAACCAACAGATTCCCTTTTTTAGTTCTGTTACATATTGTAGAATTGTAGATAATAATTTCATAACTACTTAAACCAGCCACTAGAGGGAGCACACTGTAAGGAGAATTATGTAGCTCCCCCTAGTGGTGGTTGCAGTTGACAACAATTTCATAATTCAATGTTTGGGGGTGGGGGTGGGGGTATTTGGAGCTTTATAATAAAAGAAAAATACTGATTATATTCTATAGAATCATAGAAAAATAATATACAAAAATAGAGGTTTGGGCTCAGGGAGATTGACTTAACTATATAGTTTTTAACTATAATTCTTATTTTTAACCTTAGTTAACCGAATAGGTTACAAGTAATGGAAGCCTATATCAGACAGCCGGTAGACACAGGGTGCAGGTAAGGCAACACTTCTACTCACAAGGACCAAATTCCCTATAAACATTACAGTTAAGGTCGACAATTTTGTCGGGACCAACTATTTTATGTGTATGGGGGCCCCAATGCTGGAGGAGAGAAGTAACGGGTATGTCAAGTTTTAATGCCTCATTCTTTTGCACCTGCTAGAGAGAAGGCTCTGCTAGAGGTGTCTGGCAGCGGCTCACTCCCCCCTCTCCCTATTGAAAACACATGCATCCAAATCAATCTACATGGTAGCAATGAGTCCACCAGAGCAGAAGCAACCAGTGTCTCTCAAAGGGGGTCCTGAAAAATGAACAGACTCTATGATGCCTATAGGGAAAGGAGTTTTCCTGATCAGACTGCCCCTTTAAAAATCCGGTAGGCCATCTAGATCCTAGTTTTCTCCAGAGACTCCATTACATCTCAGTCAGAAGACTCCTACAGTTCACAGCTAAGGATTACTGCCGGCACATGTGCTAATCCTATAGTAATACAGACAGAAGAATGAAAGTTTGGGGCCATCATCCAGACGCTGGTCCAGCAGCTCCATGATCGCCCAGTCCTAGGCCGAGGCTGTGACAAGGGGGTGACGTGTCCCCTCTCAGCTTATGTGGTTCAGCTCCCGCGCCCGCTTCTTCAGGTGCCGCTTGCGGATTTTAATCATCCACTTTATACTGAGTTTAGCAAAGTCTGCAGCTTTAAATAAAACCAGGAAAACTCCGCAGAGCAGCGCGATCATGCTCCAGGGATTGGCAGTGATGATCTGCAGGAATAAAGAGAAAAGGAGATTATAGAGGCCGATGTACGGGGTCTGGTATAGACAGAGGGACCTAATGTATGGGGGCATCTGGTATAGACGAGGGGCCTAATGTATGGGGACATCTGGTACAGACGGAGGGGCCTATTGTATGGGGACATCTGGTACAGACGAGGGGACCTATTGTATGGGGACATCTGGTATAGACAAGGGGCCTATTGTATGGGGCATCTGGTATAGACGAGGGACCTAATGTATGGGGGCATCTGGTATAGACGAGGGGCCTATTGTATGGGGCATCTGGTATAGACGAGGGGCCTATTGTATGGGGACATCTGGTATAGACGAGGGGCCTATTGTATGGGGGCATCTGGTATAGACGAGGGGCCTATTGTATGGGGCATCTGGTATAGACGAGGGGCCTATTGTATGGGGACATCTGGTATAGACGAGGGGCCTATTGTATGGGGACATCTGGTATAGACAGAGGGACCTAATGTATGGGGGCATCTGGTACAGACGGAGGGGCCTATTGTATGGGGCATCTGGTATAGACGAGGGGCCTATTGTATGGGGCATCTGGTATAGACGAGGGGACCTATTGTATGGGGACATCTGGTACAGACAGAGGGACCTAATGTATGGGGACATCTGGTATAGACGAGGGGCCTATTGTATGGTGGCATCTGGTACAGACGGAGGGGCCTATTGCATGGAGCATCTGGTATAGACGAGGGGACCTATTGCATGGGGGCATCTGGTATAGACGGAGGGGCCTATTGTATGGGGCATCTGGTACAGACAGAGGGGCCTATTGCATGGAGCATCTGGTATAGACGAGGGGACCTATTGCATGGGGGCATCTGGTATAGACAGCGGGGCCTATTGTATGGGGGCATCTGGTATAGACAGAGGGACCTACTGTATGGGGGCATCTGGTATAGACGAGGGGCCTATTGTATGGGGCATCTGGTATAGACGAGGGGACCTATTGCATGGGGGCATCTGGTACAGACGGAGGGGCCTATTGTATGGGGGCATCTGCTATAGACGAGAGGCCTATTGTATGGGGCATCTGGTATAGACGAGGGGACCTAATGTATGGGGGCATCTGGTATAGACAAGGGGCCTATTGTATGGGGCATCTGGTATAGACGAGGGGACTTATTGCATGGGGGCATCTGGTACAGACGGAGGGGCCTATTGTATGGGGCATCTGGTATAGACAAGGGACCTAATGTATGGGGGCATCTGGTATAGACGAGGGGACCTAATGTATGGGGGCATCTGGTATAGGTTGAGGGACCTATTGTATGGGGGCATCTGGTATATACGGAGGGGCCTATTGTATGGGACATCTGGTATAGACAAGGGGACCTATTGTATGGGGGCATCTGGTATAGACGAGGGGCCTATTGTATGAGGGCATTTGGTATAGACGAGGGGCCTATTGTATGGGGGCATCTGGTATAGACGAGGGGCCTATTGTATGGGGGCATCTGGTATAGACGAGGGGCCTATTTTATGGTGGCATCTGGTATAGACGGAGGGACCTAATGTATGGGGGCATCTGGTATAGGCGGCGGGGCCTATTGTATGGGGGCATCTGGTATAGACAGAGGGACCTAATGTATGGGGGCATCTGGTATAGACGAGGGGCCTATTGTATGGGGCATCTGGTATAGACGAGGGGACCTATTGCATGGGGGCATCTGGTACAGACGGAGGGGCCTATTGTATGGGGCATCTGCTATAGACGAGAGGCCTATTGTATGGTGCATCTGGTATAGACGAGGGGACCTAATGTATGGGGGCATCTGGTATAGGTTGAGGGACCTATTGTATGGGGGCATCTGGTATATACGGAGGGGCCTATTGTATGGGACATATGGCATAGACAAGGGGACCTATTGTATGGGGGCATCTGGTATAGACGAGGGGCCTATTGTATGGGGGCATCTGGTACAGACAAGGGGCCTATTGTATGGGGGCATCTGGTATAGACGAGGGGCCTATTGTATGGGGGCATCTGGTATAGACAAGGGGCCTATTGTATGGGGGCATCTGGTATAGACGAGGGGCCTATTGTATGGGGGCATCTGGTATAGACGAGGGGCCTATTTTATGGTGGCATCTGGTATAGACGGAGGGACCTAATGTATGGGGGCATCTGGTATAGACGGAGGGGCCTATTGTATGGGGCATCTGGTACAGACGGAGGGGCCTATTGCATGGGGCATCTGGTACAGATGGAGGGGCCTATTGTATGGGGACATCTGGTATAGACGAGGGGCCTATTGTATGGGGCATCTGGTATAGACGAGGGGCCTATTGTATGGGGGCATCTGGTATAGACGAGGGGCCTATTGTATGGGGGCATCTGGTATAGACGAGGGGCCTATTTTATGGTGGCATCTGGTATAGACGGAGGGACCTAATGTATGGGGGCATCTGGTATAGGCGGCGAAGCCTATTGTATGGGGGCATCTGGTATAGACAGAGGGACCTAATGCATGGGGGCATCTGGTACAGACGGAGGGGCCTATTGTATGGGGCATCTGCTATAGACGAGAGGCCTATTGTATGGGGCATCTGGTATAGACGAGGGGACCTAATGTATGGGGGCATCTGGTATAGGTTGAGGGACCTATTGTATGGGGGCATCTGGTATATACGGTGGGGCCTATTGTATGGGACATCTGGTATAGACAAGGGGACCTATTGTATGGGGGCATCTGGTATAGACGAGGGGCCTATTGTATGGGGGCATCTGGTATAGACGAGGGGCCTATTGTATGGGGGCATCTGGTATAGACGAGGGGCCTATTTTATGGTGGCATCTGGTATAGACGAGGGGACCTAATGTATGGGGGCATCTGGTATAGACGGAGGGGCCTATTGTATGGGGCATCTGGTACAGACGGAGGGGCCTATTGTATGGGGACATCTGGTATAGACGAGGGGCTTATTGTATGGGGCATCTGGTATAGACGAGGGGCCTATTGTATGGGGGCATCTGGTATAGACGAGGGGCCTATTGTATGGGGGCATCTGGTATAGACGAGGGGCCTATTTTATGGTGGCATCTGGTATAGACGGAGGGACCTAATGTATGGGGGCATCTGGTATAGGCGGCGGGGCCTATTGTATGGGGGCATCTGGTATAGACAGAGGGACCTAATGTATGGGGGCATCTGGTACAGACGGAGGGGCCTATTGTATGGGGCATCTGCTATAGACGAGAGGCCTATTGTATGGGGCATCTGGTATAGACGAGGGGACCTAATGTATGGGGGCATCTGGTATAGGTTGAGGGACCTATTGTATGGGGGCATCTGGTATATACGGAGGGGCCTATTGTATGGGACATCTGGTATAGACAAGGGGACCTATTGTATGGGGGCATCTGGTATAGACGAGGGGCCTATTGTATGGGGGCATCTGGTATAGACGAGGGGCCTATTGTATGGGGGCATCTGGTATAGACGAGGGGCCTATTGTATGGGGGCATCTGGTATAGACGAGGGGCCTATTTTATGGTGGCATCTGGTATAGACGAGGGGACCTAATGTATGGGGGCATCTGGTATAGACGGAGGGGCCTATTGTATGGGGACATCTGGTATAGACGAGGGGCCTATTGTATGGAGGCATCTGGTATAGACGGCGGGGCCTATTGTATGGGGGTATATGGTATAGACGAGGGGCCTATTGTATGGGGGACATCTGGTATAGATGGAGGGAACTATTATATGGGGACATCTGATATAGACAGAGGGACCTAATGTATGGGGACATCTGGTATAGACGGAGGGAGCTATTGTATGGGGACATCTGGTATAGACGGAGGGAGCTATTGTATGGGGACATGGCTTAAAGGAAGGGAAGGCTTTAGCTGTCCAGGCATTATGGGAATTGTAGTTTTGCAACAGCTGGAGGGCTGCGGGTTCCTCCTTCCTGCCATTTGGAATTGTAGATCTCCATTCTTGGCATAAGGCCTGGATGTGAATCCCAATAATATGGCGTCTGATACTCACGTCCTGGATCTCCTGGATGTACGGGTCTTTCCATTCAAAAACCACAAAAAATAATTGGTCTCCCTTCTCCGTCATCTGCCTGCGATCAATGTAGTTGACTACGCTGGTCTGTGATGAGAACAGAAGTATGATGGATTGTGCTATATTTTATAGCGTCTCCCTATGGGTAATTAGTTGTGACCTTGTCCAGCCATGTCACTTTTTTTTCTTTACCATAGGATAACACTGCAGGATCACTTTTTTTTGCACTTTGCCCTTAAAGCGTAACTGTCATATTTTTTTTTATTGCAGAAATCAGTAGTATAAGCGATTTTAAGAAACTCTGTAATAGGTTTTATCAGCCAAAAAAGCCTCCTTCTGTACTCAAGAAGCAATCTCCCAGCCTCCCCCCCCCCTGACTTCTTATCTGTGCATTATCAGGCAAACACGTCTTCATTACAGAGAAGCCAGTGAAGACGGGCTCTGCTCTCTCCATTCTATCCTTATGGAGGGGGGAGGGGCCGAGGGAGATAAGGGAGCAGGAAGAGGTGACATGAAGGTCAGCTGTTTGTGGACTCTCTGGGCTCCTAAAACGCTAGATTCAGGGGTCAGAAAGGTCAGTGCTTATCTATGAACTTACTGAGAGGAGATTGCAGGGTGTTGTGCTGTGCAGGACTGCTCCATGCTCAGTCACTCCTAACAGGCCCTCCCCTCTCCATAGCCACATAATGGAGACAGAAAGGCTGCTTCTTCTAAATAAGGGGGAGGCTGGGAGATTGCTTTTTCAGTCCAGAAGGAAACTCTTTTGGTTTATAAAACCTATTACAGAGTTTCTTAAAATCGCTTGAACTATTGATATTTAATGTTTTAAAAAAAATGACCCTGAAATGACAGTTACGCTTTAAAGGCATTATCCAATATTAACAACACAGTTCCAAATCTGTCCCCAGGTTATGTGTGGTATTAAAACTTTGCCCCATTCATTTTGTTAAAAAAGTGAGCCGCAATACCAAACACAACCTGAGCACAAGAGTGGCGCTGTTTCAGGGGGGGGGAAGCAACTATATTTTTATTTTAAAGGGGAGAGTGACCCAATTTTTTTTTTTTTTTGCTAACACATTGCTTAAATGTAATATAACTCCTTTAAGCCGACCTCTTGTCTGAACTCCACGGACTGGCTCCCATCCTCCTCCGTCGTCTTTACTAAGGACATTTTCACCCAAGTGCGGAAACCCCCGGAGAACTTCCAGCTGGAGTAAGAACTTTCACAATCCTGCATGAATTTTGTCTTGTTGTCACTGGAGCAGATTAATAAAAAAAAAAATTAAAAATCTGATCGATCTTATGATGCCCTGAGTGCACAAGTAGAATATATTGTGACTAATTGTGGAACCAATCTTTATAGCTCCAATGCGTCTAAAATTAAAAATTAAAAGAAAAAACTAATTTTGCAAACAGCTTTCATCACACATCTGTGTACAGCTCCTAGGAAGACCTATGTGTCTCCATGGTTACAGACTACACACAATGTAGTCTGATGCAGTCATAAATCTACAATTTGTTTGTGATTTTTAATTAATCATTTTAACTGTATATGGCCGTACATAATAAAGTCAGCGAAACGATTGTGACATCTAATCTAAACGGTAGTCGCCATATTTACTGTTGATGTGCTATTGCGGTACGGACACTCCAATAAAAGTCTATGGGAGCTTCCGCATTTTGCAGAGAACACCTAAGCAGTCCACAAAATCATCCACAACTGCGTTCCACAATTCTGTGACGTCTTATAAATGGTTTCCCCAACAACCTTATATCTATGGGGGCACCCCAACTTTTCTCTGATGTCTTCTTTCAAAAAAAACAAGAAAGTTGGTTGAATTGCCAAGCAGTGCCACCACAGGAAAATCAAGTATTACATCGTTCTCACTGAAATTAATAGGCCGTATATATGCACAATGTTTACAGACGCTCTCTGCTCTGGCTAATACATGGGGGGTCCTCATTCTACTATCTGGGTTTTCTGAGCCTCAGATAAAATCAATCTACTCAAGATGGTTGCACACACGTGGAAATGTTTACATAGACGTCAGTAAGTGTCCTGAACAATAGAACCACTCTGTATCCTGTTCGTAACGCCAATAATCTAATGCCGCCAATGAAGAACCTGTGAGACTGCCAAACAAAGGACACATTCAGCTGCCGGTCTGCACCTATAGAAGGTTTTTCACCAAAGCACAAGGCTACATTGTCTCATCACCCAGGTACAGACACCGGGACACCAAGTTGTGAAATATCAGAACTTATTATATAGAAGCAGCCGCTATTTAACCCATTATTGGACAGGGGGTAAATCTTTTCAAAGTGTTTCTCAATTATGTCAATGGAGTCTATGCAAAGTTAGATCCACCATAGCTGGGACCGTAGTGTTTATCAGAGGGACACACACCTGTCCAGGAAGTTCTTGTAGGAAGAGAAGAGCAGATAGTCAATGGCGCTGAAGTCTTGTTCGGTTTCGTTGAGGTGGAACTGCAGGAAGACCAGCTCTCTTTTCCGCACTTCACACGGCCCTTTAACAATGAGGGCGTGCTTCTGCAAGACAAGGACATGAAAGGTTACAGCGCCCGTAAAGACTGGTACACCCCACCACCTGCCATTACTTTTATGTGCCGCTACTCTAAATCATAGTGGATTTATTTCGGCTTTATACATTGCTACAAAGTGATCGATATTCACCAAATAAATGCAGACATATACAACCCAAAGTGGGACCCTGCACGATATATAAAGACGTATAATGCTCGGATATACAATGTGCCATAACCTCATGAAGAATGGGGGGGGGGGGGGCTGATGGCTGGCACCACCAACCCGGAGGACGGGGAGGGGAGAAGTCTCAAGGAAAAATTGGGAAAGTAAAGAGAGGATCCAAATCCTGTTGTGTTATACCAATGATGAGAGGGCATCCTGAGACGCCAACGCCTATAGGAATTTATAATGACCTCATCGATCTATATTACTGTACAATCGAAATCCCAAAAATAAACTACTTCTCCGACTTTATATAGTGATAATCTTTATCCTACATGCGACTGATGTGTGTTATATCTGGTGATCTGCTGCCCTCTAGTGTACAGATATTACATATGTACAGATAACTCATACATTCACTTTACCAGCTTACACATATAATCATCATTACTGATCCTGAGTTACATCCTGTATTATACTCCAGAGCTGCACTCACTATTCTGCTGGTGGGGTCACTGTGTACATACATTACATTACTGATCCTGAATTACATCATGCATTATAATCCAGAGCTGCACTCACTATTCTGATGGCGGGGTCTCTGTGTAGATACACTATATTACTGATGGTGAGTTACATCCTGTATTATTCTGCAGAGCTGCACTCACTATTTTGCTGGTGGGGTCACTGTACATTACTTATCCTGTACTGATCCTGAGTTACATCCTTTATTATACCCTGGAGCTGCACTCACTATTCTGCTGGTGGGGTCACTGTACATTACTTATCGTGTACTGATCCTGAGTTACATCCTGCACTATACTCCAGAGCTGCACTCACTATTCTGCTGGTGAGGTCACTTTGTTCATACATTACATTACTGATCCTGTACTGATCCTGAGTTACATCCTGTATTATAATCCAGAGCTGCAATCACTATTCTGCTGGCTAAAAGTCCTAACTGCTATATTCCCATATGAAGACATTAAAGGAGAAGTCCAGCAAAAACTTTCATTAAAACATTGTTTTACCCCCCAAAAGTTATACAAATCACCAATATATTACGAGAAGTACTTATAAAGTGCTTTTTTTCCCTGCACTTACTACTTCATCAAGGCTTCACTTCCTGGATAACACGGTGATGTCACTTCCTGGATAACAGGGTGATGTCACTTCCTGGATAACACGGTGATGTCACGCCCCGACTCCCAGAGCTGTGCAGGCTGTGGAGAGGATGATGGCAGAGGGACACAGGGCACTGGAGGGACACTGAGCATCCATCACTATTTTATCCAGGAAGTGACATCACCATGTTATCCAGGAAGTGACATCACCATGTTATCCAGGAAGTGACATCACCATAATATCCAGGAAGTGACATCACCATAATATCCAGGAAGTGACATCACAATAATATCCAGGAAGTGAAGCCTTGATGCAGTAGTAAGTGCAGGGGAAAAAAAAACACTTTATAAGCATTTCCTGTAATAAGTGTATATTGGGGATTTGTAAAACTTTTTGGGGGTAATACAATACTTTAATAAAAAAATTGCCGGACTTCTCCTTTAACCTCTTAAGGACATAGGACGTATGCGTACGTCATATGTCCTCACTTGCACTTCAAAGCGGGGTCGCGAAGTGCCGCGATCCCGGGTGCCGCGAGTAGCCCGGGACCGCTGCTATTAGCGGGCACGGTCTGATCGCCGTGCCCGCTAATTAGCTAATCGGAGGCAGCTGTCAAAGTTGACAGCTGCCTCCGATTACCGGAGGCAACGTTTCCCTGGTGTCTAGTGGGGGAGATCGCTCCTCCGGGACCTTGTCCCGGAGGAGCGATCTCCGTTACTGATGCCGGCCGGGGACGCGTCCAAGATGGCGCCGTCCTCGGCTCGGCACTCGTTCGTTTTCGGCTGCAGCAGCCGAAAGCAAACGAGTGCCGATCTCATGGATCTCTGCAGCATATCTATGCTGCAGAGATCTCAATGAGAGATCCAAGTGTATATACTAGAAGTCCCCCAGGGGGGCTTCTAGTATATGTGTAAAAAAAAAAAAAAAAAAAAGTGTTGTTAATAGTATAAAGCCCCCTCCCCTAATAAAAGTCTGAATCACCCCCCTTTTCCCAGGTTTTAAATAAAAGTAAACAAATAAATAAATAAATAAACATGTTTGCTATCGCCGCGTGCGTAATCTCCCGAACTATTAATTAATCACATTCCTGATCTCGTACGGTAAACGGCGTCAGCGCAAAAAAATCCCAAAGTGCAAAATTGCGTATTTTTGGTCGCATCAAATCCAGAAAAAATGTAATATAAAGCGATCAAAAAGTCGTATATGCGCAATCAAGGTACCGATAAAAAGATCACATCATGGCGCAAAAAATGACACCTCGCACAGCCCCATAGACCAAAGGATAAAAGCGCTATAAGCCTGGGAATGGAGCGATTTTAAGGAACGTATATTGGTTAACAACGGTTTGAATTTTTTACAGGCCATCAGATACAATATAAGTTATACATGTTATATATCGTTTTAATCGTAACGACTTGAGGAACATGCATAACAAGTCAGTTTTACCCCAGGGCGAATGGCGTAAAAACACATTTCCCCCAAATAAAAGAAATGCGTGTTTTTTTTCAATTTCACCACACATTGAATTTTTTTCTGGGTTCGCAGTGTACTTTATGCAAAAATTCAGCCTGTCATTGCAAAGTACAATTAGTGACGCAAAAAATAAGGGGTCATGTGGGTCGCTAGGTGGAAAAATGCAAGTGCTATGACCTTTTAAACACAAGGAGGAAAAACCGAAAACGTAAAAACGAAAATGGGCCATGTCCTTAAAGGGTTAATAAGCAGCATTGTGAACCCTTGTAGATAAAGCCAAACGAGAACAATAAGCAGATTTTTATATTAGATGTAAATGGAGAAGAAATCCTCAGACCATGACACGGGCAGTGGGTGAGAGGTGATGACTACCATGGTCTGGTTGGTGAAGGGGTCGATGTAGTTCATGGTCTGGGTGATGCAGCCATTCTTCCCTGACTGACCCGGACTCTTCAGTGGCGGGATACGGTCGTACAGGTGATGTTCACAGCTCAGGAGCTGAGCTTTCCCGGGGTAAATGGCTATACCTGCAGCAGATAAAGTAGAGGAGGTTACATGGATTCTTCCTGGATTTATACACTACAGGGAGATTTATCAAACATGATGTAAAGTGAAACTGGCTCAGTTGCCCCTAGCAACCAATCAGATTCCACCTTTCATTCCTCACAGACTCTTTGGAAAATGAAAGGTGGAATCTGATTGGTTGCTAGGGGCGACTGAGCCAGTTTCACTTTACACCATGTTTGATAAATCTCCCCCTACATCTTCCCCCTGTAGGAAGTGGTGTATTCTTTCCAGTCTGACACAGTGCTCTCTGCTGCCACCTCTGTCCATGTCAGGAACTGTCCAAAGCAGGAGAGGTTTTTTTATGGGTGGCAGCAGAGAGCACCGTGTCAGACTAGAAAGAATACACCACTTCCCGCAGGACATACAGCAGCTGATAAGTACTGGTAGACTGGAGATTTTTTTAATAGAAGTAAGTTAGAAATATCTGGCACTTTGATTTGAAATATATATATATATTTTTTTTAATTTTTTTTTTGCTGAACTAAGACTAAAAGTAACTCCAGATAAGACGAGCTGTGTTCATATATCACATCTATATATTATCAGCCAGAGGATTAAAGTCACAGAAGCCTTGTGTCCTGGCATCTTGTGGATGTGATAACTACCACCTACCTAACCATTCAACCTACCTAACACCAAGTCCCCCCCCCCCCCCCCCCTTCCTTCATGGCAGCGGGACCCCCTAACGGCAGCGGATAATCCCCCAGGGGCGGCACTGCAGACATTGTGGTGGATACAGAGGGATAGAAGCTTTTAGCACCCATACGATGTCCATCTGCAGAGCCGACACTGACACCACCAGCCGCCATGTTATCTGTAAATTATTCAGTCATGTTCCTACTATAGCAGATAATATCCGCTCCTCTGCTCATCAACAACTGAAACTAATAGAGAACATGATAGGAGACCCCTGGATCCCCCAGATAGAGATACCGCTACTCTCTTTCTGCAGAAGCTGCCAGTCACTGGAGCAACTACTGCACTGCCAGCAATGCTTCACTGTAATACACCCTGTTATACCCATGAACAGCTGCTGCAGAACCTCATTATACACCAGCTGCTGCAGAACCTCATCCTACACCTCAGCTGCTGCAGAACCTCATCCTACACCTCAGCTGCTGCAGAACCTCATCCTACACCTCAGCTGCAGCAGAACCTCATCCTACACCCCAGATGCTGCATAACCTCATAATACACCTCAGCTGCTGCAGAACCTTATAATACACCTCAGCTGCTGCAGAACCTCATACTACACCTCAGCTGCTGTAGAACCTCATACTACACCTCAGCTGCTGCAGAACCTCATCATACACCTCAGCTGCTGCAGAACCTCATCATACACCTCAGCTGCTGCAGAACCTCATACTACACCACAGCTGCTGCAGAACCTCATACTACACCACAGCTGCTGCAGAACCTCATACTACACCTCGGCTGCTGCAGAACCTCATCATACATCCCAGCAGCCCCACAGAGAATGAATGGAGCTCTGGCCATGATGCCCACCATTTGTTCTGGGACCTTTGTGCCTGTCTTTGGGGTCAGTGGGGTGTCGGCAGTGCAGCCCCCCCCCCTATCAGCTTGTTATCCCGTATCCTGCAGATATCAGTCGGCACTCACCTGGGGCCTCGTACACATCTACCTCCTTGTAGGAGACGGACATGACCGGGTGTTTTAGCTTATCCCTGAAGTCTGTTATGGTCTGATAGACCAGGAAGACAGCGACGGCCATGAGCAGCAGATAGACGAAGATCAGCAGCACCGAGAAGACGTTCTTCAGACAAGTCCTGCTGAAGCGTATGGGGGGGCTGCTCCTGTCCAAGTCTCGCTCTGCCGAATGCAAAAAAAACAAGGTTTAATACAATGCCTATCATCCACCATGTACCCTCAGCCAAGTGTACATAAACTGTAATGGGAAAAGTGGAATAAGCCGCTGCCGGTGGTGGCTTATCTCTCAGAGATCCTTTGTTTGCCCAGCATCAGGGGTGAGTCAGGAGGCTCCAATACACATTAGTGGCCCCTGCTGGGTGTGGGTGATTTTTCTCCAATATGTATAGCATCCTGTAAGGCAGGGGTAGGGAACATTGGCTTTCCAGCTGTTGCAAAACTACAACTCCCATGATGCCTGGACAGCCAAAGCTTTAGCTTTGGCTGTCCAGGCATCATGGGAGTTGTAGTTTTGCAACAGCTGGAAAGCCAAGGTTTCCTATCTCTACTGTAAGTCTAGACTGATGTGACGCATAACACATGAAGATGCTGCAGATGGTGAAACCTGCAGTGACTACAGCCGATACATGCGGATGGTGAGCTCTGATGGCTATGCTGCACTTGTTACATTTAATCATGGATATTTCAGCATCTCAATGATCACATTACAAGCTCTTTATTAAAGGGGCTGCGCTCTGCCCCCATAGTCAGTAATAGCATTATCACTCCACCCGGCACTTTCATCCATGAACTAACATGGACAACAAAGAGGATCTTATACATGTGAATGTCTGGGATAGCACTCCACCCTGACACACAAAGACGCCATAGATTCTGTGTAGTTATTCCCAAAACTTGTCAGATAGTTAAAAATACAAATTTCAAATGTTTTACTGGAATTGTTTCCTTTATGGGAGTCAGAAGTGGCAAAAAAATGTTTTCAAATCAATAAATGTCAGAAAGTTATATAGATTTGCAAATTACTTCTAATAAAAAGTCTCCAGTCTTCCAAAACTTATCAGCTGATGTATGCCCTCCAGGAAGTGGTGTGTTCTTTCCAGTCTGACACAGCGCTCTCTGCTGCCACCTCTGTTCATATCAGGAACTGTCCAGAGCAGCAGCAAATCCCCATAGAAAACCTCTCCTGCTCTGGACAGTTCCTGACATGGACAGAGGTGGCAGCAGAGAGCACTGTGTCAGAATGGAAAGAATACACCACTTCCTGCAGGGCATAAAGCAGCTAATAAGTATTGGAAGACTGGAGACTTTTTAATAGAAAAAAATCTATATAACTTTCTGACCCCAAATTATTTTAAAACATTTTCTTTAGCGTGCTCCTTTAAAGGGAGAGACGATAAATGTCTGATCGCTGGGGGTCCGACCTCTGGGAGTCCTGACGATCAAGAGAACAGTGGCCCCCCAAGTGTGTCCTATTTACTCCATTCACTTTCTAGCAATAGCCAGCAATACCCATCAGTATTCTTAGGGGGCACTCTGGCACCGCCATGCTTTAGATCAGTGGCAGAAGGACTTTCCGTGAGCAATGCCTATAGTGAGCTAAACTCTTTAAATAAATAATAGTGCAGCCACCACTAGATGGAGCTAACTGCATACTGTTATATATTCCCCCTAGTGGAAGCAGCAGGAATTGCTGCTAAAATATGGATACACTAGAAAATAATCCATGCAGAATGTTGGACCTACAAATGACAAGGCTTCAGAGGTAAGGGTGACCTATACATAATGCAGGGATGGGGAACCTTCAGCCCTCCAGCTATTGTAAAACTACAACTCCCATCATGCCCGGACAGCTAAAGCTTTGGCTGTCCAGGCATGATGGGAGTTTTAGTGTTGCTACAGCTGGAGGGCTGAAGGTTCCCCATTCCTGACATAAAGAAACAGCACTTAAAGTGTCACTGTCGTTTCTTTTGTTGTTGTTGTTGCAGAAATAAATAGTCCAGGCGATTTTAAGAAAAGTTGTAACTGGGTTTATTAGGCAAATATGCCATTATCTGCATTCAATAAGACTTTCCCCAGGTCCCCTCCCCCCTTCTCTCTCTCATTCACTGTTCATTATCAGGAAATCTCGACTCTTTTACATCAGCTGAGCCCTGTGTAACCTATGGAGAGGGGAGGGGGAGGAGGGAGATTAGTCGCCAGCAGAGAACATAGGATTGCACAGCGGGACTTGTGTGAAAGCCGGTATTCAGAGGTCAGTGCTGACTTCAGAGGAGGTAGCCCGGTGATGCAGCTGTAAATTAACTCTTTGTTGTCCTATTTTGGTGCCTCATCTCCCTCCACCCCTCCCCTCTCCATAAGAGAACCACGAAGACAGGGGGGGAGCTTCAAACTGCTTTTTCATGATAAAAATGCATTTTTCGGCTAATAAACCCAATTACACAGTTTCTTGAAATCGCCTGGACTATTGATTTCTGCAAAAAAAAATTATTAAAGCAATTCTATATTATAGAAAGATTCCAATTCCAGATTATCAGATTTTCTGTATTATCAGATGCAGGATTAATTAGTTTTTGCTGTTTAAACCTCTAAGTCAGTCGTTTCCTTTACAAGTGGGATCAAGTCCAGACTACACAATGAATGCCGATCATATAAAGTACAGCCAAGCTGCCAAAACCATCACATTGCCGTACCCGACCCCCCAGAACCCCCTCATCTGACTAGATGGGCTAATGGGAAATCTAACTGTAAGCTACCAGATCACCTGGGAGACTATCGGAGTTGGGATCATCCTGGTCTTCTTGTTCTTCATCATCCATGTCCTCAAGGGTCTCCACATCTACCGGAGGTTGTTCTAACTCTTCACTTAACTGAGGAAAACAAGAAAAAAATAAAAAAAAAATTTAAAAATTTTTATTATTGCCTTTTTACAGTTGTCTATATTAGCACATGTTGAAATATTACAGTTTTCCCTCTAATACAGCAGACAAAGGAAGCTGACAGTAACAGGTGTATTGTACTGCGGGAGACTAGATAGGCAGGATCACACATCACTGACAGTAACAGGTGTATTAAACTGTACTGCGGGAGACTAGATAGGCAGGATCACACACCACTGACATCAACAGGTGTATTATACTGTACTGCGGGAGACTAGATAGGCAGGATCACACACCACTGACAGTAACCGCTGTCTTATACTGTACTGCAGGAGACTAGATAGGTAGGATCACACACCACTGACAGTAACAGGTGTATTATACTGTACTGCAGGAGACTAGATAGGTAGGATCACACACCACTGACAGTAACAGGTGTATTATACTGTACTGCGGGAGACTAGATAGGTAGGATCAAACACCACTGACAGTTACAGGTGTATTATACTGTACCGCGGGAGACTAGATAGGCAGGATCACACACCACTGACAGTAACCGCTGTCTTATACTGTACTGCAGGAGACTAGATAGGCAGGATCACACACCACTGACAGTAACCGCTGTATTATACTGTACTGCAGGAGACTAAATAGGCAGGATCACACACCACTGACAGTAACAGGTGTATTAACTGTACTGCGGGAGACTAAATAGGCAGGATCACACACCACTGACAGTAACCGCTGTCTTATACTGTACTGCAGGAGACTAGATAGGCAGGATCACACACCACTGACAGTAACAGGTGTATTAACTGTACTGCGGGAGACTAGATAGGCAGGATCACACACCATTGACAGTAACAGGTGTATTGTACTGTACTGTGGGAGACTAGATAGGCAGGATCACACACCATTGACAGTAACAGGTGTATTGTACTGTACTGTGGGAGACTAGATAGGTAGGATCACACACCACTGACAGTAACAGGTGTATTGTACTGTACTGCGGAAGACTAGATAGGCAGGATCACATACCACTGACAGTAACCGCTGTCTTATACTGTACTGCGGGAGACTAGATAGGCAGGATCACACACCACTGACAATTATGGGGAAGTTTATACAAAAAGCCTTGTGCTCAGTTCTGTGTTTTTGTTGTGCACAGGACTGGCATGGCGTATTTCTGCCCATAGTGCCAAGGAGTTGTATTCTGCCATAGATACCAGGATATGGCATGTTAAAGGAAATGAGAGGGAGAGAATTCTAAGGGCGTCTTTTTATACATCCATAATGCACCTTGTTACTATTATTATATAAAACGTGAACCATGGTACCTTCAGCAGGTGTATTATACAGCAGTGCAGGAGACTAGATAGGCAAGATCACACAACTGATAACAAGGTTTCCCTGTATGGTATTAATACTTACTCATGGCACTGATATACTGACTACCATAGAAGCAAGCAAGGATTGATAAGGTACATTATGAGTCCACAGAATTCGATAGGTATCTGTTTATGGAACCTTAAAGGGGTTGGTCACCTAAAAAAAAATTCTTTCAAATCAACTGGTGCCAGAACGTGCCAGAGATATGTAACTTGCCGCTATTTAAAATCTCCAGTCTTCCAGTACTTATCAGCTGCTGGGTGTCCTGCAGGAAGTGGTGTTTTCTTTCCAGTCTGACACAGTGCTCTCTGCTGCCACCTCTGTCCATGTCAGGAACTGTCCAGAGCAGCAGCAAATCCCCATAGAGGTCCTCTCCTGCTCTCCAGACTAGAAAGAATACACCACTTCCTGCAGGACATACATAGCATTGCTCTTAAGCTAACTAATACATTTTGCTGATGTATGCCCTGCCTGTCTGATGGGCTGGCAATGGGTGCAGCAAGGCACAGAGGGGTGTAGTTTCCTCTTGTGCCCAATTTACCATGATTTACAGCTACAAGCAGTCATTCATCATGGTGAATACTTACATCTGCTCAGAGCTGGCGTACATTTTGCCGGACTTACTCTGAGGCGCGCGCCCCTCAATAAACCCAGTGTGGGACATGGGGACAAGGATTTCGGTAAGAATGGCATACACATACACCCATCTTGATGAATCCCCCCTTGCCGCTATCATCATACAACAAGCTGACAAGGACACCTTCAAAGACATAGTACATTATTGCACTGTGCTGTAGGAGACTAGATAGGCAAGGTGACACACCATTGACAATAGCCAAGTGGAAGTGCACATACAAATACAGAAATCTATGGACACCTCCTTATGCATCTATAATACACCCATGTGCATTTGTTACTATTGCTATACAACCCTGTTAGATTTCCTCCAGCCACTATATGCCATGTACTGGCATCACATGACCCGTCCTGTTATAATATGTACTGGCATCACATGACCCATCCTGTTATAATATGTACTAGCATCACATGACACGTCCTGTTATATTATGTACTAGCATCACATGACCCGTCCTGTTATATTATGTACTAGCATCTAGGGATGCACGATGCACCGAAATATCGATACTACTATCGATATTTCGGGCAAAAAAACGGTTCGATACCAGGATTTCCTGGTATCGAAACTTTGTTAATTAGCATTATAGCGCAGTTTAACAAAGTATAGAGCAGAGAACACGGCCGGCGGCTATCTGAGCGCCGGCCGTGTTCTCTGTGTGCCGCCCCCTGCTCCCACCTGTCACTTCCTCCGCGCTCTCTCTCCCTCCGTTCCCGGCGGCGCCAATTTCAAATAGCCGGCACATAGCAATTGCTAGTGCCGGCTGTGTAACTCTGTAGATGCCGCTGTCACACTGACAGCGGCATTAACCCCTCCTGAGCCGCTCCGTATGCAGCAGGGGTCGGCTACTGTGTGTAGCAGACCCCCGCTGCCGGTGTCTCTCTGATAATAGGGTCCGGCTCAGCCAGACTCTGTTATCAGGGAGATGATTTATGTGGCATGTGGAGCTGCACGCAGGAGAGCGGGACGTCCGGGAGAGGAGGACAGAGAAGGCTGGAGGTGAAGAAGCTGAAGACGGAGAGCGGGGGTCGGGGAGAGGAGGACGGAGGAGAAGGCTGGAGGTGAGGAGGCTGAAGAGGGAGAGCGGGCGGTCCGGGAGAGAGGAGGACGGAGGAGAAGGGAGAGGAGGTGAGGAGGCTGAAGAGGGAGAGCGGGTGTCGGGGAGAGGAGGACGGAGGAGATGCGGCCACTCCATCTGGCTGCACTGTGAGGTGGGGGCCGCAGGACTGTGAGGAGGAGCGGCCAGGGCCCTCAGATAACTCCCGGGCAGACATCAGTGGGGGATGACCAGGAGGTCGGCCGTGCTCTGATGGGGGAGGGGGGCTGTAACCTGCAGATTACCCTGCCGCCCAGATCCTGGTCACCAAGCCCTGGAAGCACGAAATGTGCAACTACAACCCTCATCATCCCAATAGCTGAAGTTTGTGTTACATGACTACAGCCCCCACCATCCCCTTGATAGCTGGTGTGTGTTACATGACTACAGCCCCCACCATCCTCCTGGTAGCTGAAGTGTGTTACATGACTACAGCCCCCACCATCCTCCTGGTAGCTGAAGTGTGTTACATGACTACAGCCCCCACCATCCTCCTGGTAGCTGAAGTGTGTTACATGACTACAGCCCCCACCATCCCCCTGGTAGCTGAAGTGTGTGTTACATGACTACAGCCCCCACCATCCCCTTGATAGCTGAAGTGTGTGTTACATGACTACAGCCCCCACCATCCCCTTGATAGCTGAAGTGTGTGTTACATGACTACAGCCCCCAGCATCCCCCTGGTAGCTGAAGTGTGTGTTACATGACTACAGCCCCCACCATCCCCTTGATAGCTGAAGTGTGTGTTACATGACTACAGCCCCCACCATCCCCTTGATAGCTGAAGTGTGTGTTACATGACTACAGTCCCCAGCATCCCCCTGGTAGCTGAAGTGTGTGTTACATGACTACAGCCCCCACCATCCCCTTGATAGCTGAAGTGTGTGTTACATGACTACAGCCCCCACCAACCCCGTGATAGCTGAAGTGTGTGTTACATGACTACAGTCCCCAGCATCCCCCTGGTAGCTGAAGTGTGTGTTACATGACTACAGCCCCCACCATCCCCTTGATAGCTGAAGTGTGTGTTACATGACTACAGCCCCCACCATCCTCCTGGTAGCTGAAGTGTGTTACATGACTACAGCCCCCACCATCCTCCTGGTAGCTGAAGTGTGTTACATGACTACAGCCCCCACCATCCCCCTGGTAGCTGAAGTGTGTTACATGACTACAGCCCCCACCATCCCCCTGGTAGCTGAAGTGTGTTACATGACTACAGCCCCCACCATCCCCCTGGTAGCTGAAGTGTGTGTTACATGACTACAGCCCCCACCATCCCCTTGATAGCTGAAGTGTGTTACATGACTACAGCCCCCACCATCCCCCTGGTAGCTGAAGTGTGTGTTACATGACTACAAACCCCACCATCCTCCTGGTAGCTGAAGTGTGTGTTACATGACTACAGCCCCCACCATCCCCTTGATAGCTGGTGTGTGTTACATGACTACAACTCCCATCATCCCCAGCTAGCTAGTGTTTCAATTTCTATTCTTGTGAGGGTTTTTTATGTAATTTATTCAGTATCGAATTGGTATCGAGCATTGAAAAAAAAAAGTTGGTATTGGTATCGAACTCAAAATTCTGGTATCGTGACAACACTACTAGCATCACATGACACGTCCTGTTATAATATGTACTAGCATCACATGACACGTCCTGTTATATTATGTACTAGCATCACATGACACATCCTGTTATAATATGTACTGGCATCACATGACCCATCCTGTTATAATATGTACTAGCATCACATGACACGTCCTGTTATAATATGTACTAGCATCACATGACAAGTCCTGTTATTATATGTACTAGCATCACATGACACATCCTGTTATAATATGTACTAGCATCACATGACACGTCCTGCTATAATATGTACTAGCATCACATGACACGTCCTGTTATAATATGTACTAGCATCACATGACACGTCCTGTTATAATATGTGCTAGCATCACATGACACGTCCTGTTATAATATGTACTAGCATCACATGACCCGTCCTGTTATAATATGTACTAGCATCACATGACCCGTCCTGTTATAATATGTACTAGCATCACATGACACATCCTGTTATAATATGTACTAGCATCACATGACCCGTCCTGTTATAATATGTACTAGCATCACATGACACATCCTGTTATAATATGTACTAGCATCACATGACACATCCTGTTATAATATGTACTAGCATCACATGACACATCCTGTTATAATATGTACTAGCATCACATGACACGTCCTGTTATAATATGTACTGGCATCACATGACACGTCCTGTTATAATATGTACTGGCATCACATGACACGTCCTGTTATATTATGTACTAGCATCACATGACACGTCCTGTTATAATATGTACTAGCATCACATGACACGTCCTGCTATAATATGTACTAGCATCACATGACACGTCCTGTTATAATATGTACTAGCATCACATGACACGTCCTGTTATAATATGTACTGGCATCACATGACACGTCCTGTTATAATATGTACTGGCATCACATGACACGTCCTGTTATAATATGTACTGGCATCACATGACACGTCCTGTTATATTATGTACTAGCATCACATGACACATCCTGTTATAATATGTACTAGCATCACATGACACGTCCTGCTATAATATGTACTAGCATCACATGACACATCCTGTTATAATATGTACTAGCATCACATGACACATCCTGTTATAATATGTACTAGCATCACATGACACATCCTGTTATAATATGTACTGGCATCACATGACACGTCCTGTTATAATATGTACTAGCATCACATGACACGTCCTGTTATAATATGTACTGGCATCACATGACACGTCCTGTTATAATATGTACTGGCATCACATGACACGTCCTGTTATATTATGTACTAGCATCACATGACACATCCTGTTATAATATGTACTAGCATCACATGACACGTCCTGCTATAATATGTACTAGCATCACATGACACGTCCTGTTATAATATGTACTAGCATCACATGACACGTCCTGTTATAATATGTACTGGCATCACATGACACGTCCTGTTATAATATGTACTGGCATCACATGACACGTCCTGTTATAATATGTACTGGCATCACATGACACGTCCTGTTATAATATGTGCTAAGCATCAAATACAAAGTGCAGAAAGTTCCAAGAAGGATGATGGGTGGGGTAGAACATTCCTGAAATGTTTCCTGTTCTCCCCCAAAGGAATTCAGGATGACACAGAGATAAGAATAGGAGACACGGCCATTAAGGCTGCATTCACACGTCCCGTAAAATTGTCCGTGGTCACAGATCCACGACCACGGACAATTTTAGGGACCATTGAAGTGAATGCAGCCATTCACATGATCCGTGCCGCAACCTGCACCGCAAAAAATAGGACAAGTCCATGTCCGCCGTGAACGGGTATGAGCAACGGAATCCGCCAGAACTTATCCGTGCGGATTCCGTAGTCAGAACCCAGCCTTAGACTGGATGTTGGGGAAATACAGACTTATCTTTTACAAAACTACAATTCCCATCATGCCTGGATAGCCAAAGAGTGCTCTTACATGATGGGAGTTGTATGTTGTAGGTTATGCCCCACTGCTCTACAGAAAGCACTCATTTTGGGAGTTGCCCTTTAAGAGACTGATATCTATAATAACATTACATTAAAGGAGATGTAGTCTCCTACATCATCAGGTTGGGATGTGTACACCCCGGAGCCTGGCGGGGGTCCTGAGGTCGGTCCTGACACTCACCATGGGCGCGGGGAGAGGCAAGTTCATACTTGTTATCAACTTCCCCCCTGCTCTGAAGTTTTAAAAAATGCCCTAAAGCCCCTCCCCCAATAAAAGTGAAAATCACCCCCCTTCCCATCTTATACATAAAACACCCAAAAAATAATTAACATATAATATACCGTGGCGTGCATAATCGTCCAATCTATTAAAATAAAACAATATTATTCCCGCACCGTGAGCAGCGTGAACAAAAAGTGGTAAAAAAAACGTAGAGATTGCTTTTTTTTTAATGACATTTTATGTATAAATTTTTTTTATAAAAAGCGATCAATACATTTGATCTAGAAAAAAATGTTACTAATAAAAACTAGAGATCATGGTGCAAAAAATGACGCCCCATACGACCCCCGTAGGTGAAAAAATAAATGCGCTATAGGAGTCACAATAGAGCCATTTTAAATACGCCTATTTGCAAAAAAAGTTTTACTGCTAATAAAAATATTAAAACGTTAGAAAACCTAGAAAACCTGCATATCTCTGTGTTCAGACCGACCTATAGAATAAAGAAAAAAGGCCAGTTTTACCGTAAAGTGCAGTACATAAACACAAAAGCCCCCCAAAATTGGTGAAAGCACATTTTTTGACCCAAATTTACCCCATAAATTTTGGGGGTTCCGTCATTTATTTTATGGCAGATTGAAAGATGCCATTACAAAGTACATCTGCTCCTGAAAAAAACAAGCCCTCACATGGCCCTGGTGGAAAAATGAAAGAGTTATGGGTCTTAGAAGGCGGGGAGGAAAAAACGAAAACGCAAAAGTGACAATTGGTCATTGGTCCTTAAGGGGTTAATTAATCTCCAAAATATTTCTAAAACCAATACTAGGAAAATGCCGCCCCATAGACTCCACCAGACAGGGTGAGCGGGATACAGCGGCTCTATATGTCAGAAACCTCCGTGTGAATTGTGCTGACACCGACCTTCTCCATCTCCTGAGATCATGTGACACTTCACGGTACAAGGAAATCTGCAACGGAGCTTTAGGATGTAGGTGGAAAACGATGAGTGGCAGAGATAGAGACGTGTATACGTGTTCTATGTACGACCAGGATAGGTGGCGCCATATTCCCCGGGACCAGGCTCCTCTTCATCCTCTTTCCATTCCCATCTTGTAATGCTGCATCACTTATGGAAAGAAGGAGCGGCAGACAGATCCAGGAATGAGGTCAGGCTTCCCTATCATTAAGCTGAGCTGTTTACCTGTAGTACACACATAGGCACTTTCTTTCCCTTAGTTGTCTGGCCAATCACAGCACAACACCTACTCCTCTCTACCATACCATGACATAGTGCTGCTGACTAGCACTGGACTGAACAGTGACTGAATCCTCCCCAAGTTCAGGCTTTCTCAGGCGCTCTCTCTAACACACAGCACATGCTAAGCTCCGCCCCTATATTTTGCGCTGACCTAACTGTTACCGAAGACAGATTTCCCCTAACAATAGGCAGAAGACAGCAGATTGCAGGGAATAGGGACACTTAGGTGACAAGACTTTAGAGCAGTGTTTCTAGCATAGGGAGTATGAAGTGACTTACAAATATGTTAGGAATTTCATCTAACAAATAGGGAGAAGCTGCTGGAAACGACAGTGACCATTTAAAGGGATTGTGCAGGATAGGAAAAACATAACTGACTTCTTTCAGAAATGTAAAGCTGCAATACCAAACACAACCTGCGGACAGAGGTGGCGCAGTTTGCTGAGACCAAAAAATAAAAATAAAAACTGGACACACTAAACTACAGAAGCCAGAAAAAGTTACAGATTTACTGACGGGTTTCGTCTGCTCAGATGTGGAGACTAAATTTACAGTGTAAATGGTGGTACATAGAGGCTGTAATGCGATACAATCATAGAGGTCAGGAGCATGACATTGTGCGGCTGCTGAGGTTTACACTGTAAATATACAACACACAAGCACAATCACAAAGAGTAAAAAAGGGCATTGGGAGTGCAAAAAACAGGAGTGACAATAATACGAAAGACGCCTGTTATTAAAGGGGTATTTCACTAAAAACATAACTTTTCATATGGTGTTGCCCATGGTGAGACTAACAATTCCTTCCATACTTGTTAGTATCTATTCTGTCTTCTTCCCCCAGTTCTCAGCTGCTGCTTTCTCCTGAAGATACAGAAATCTGAGTGTGAGCTTTTCTCTGTCTCCCCCTCCCTTCTGAGACGGCTGATGTAAACAAGTCCCTGCATATATGCTATATGGGAGCACAGGGGGCTATATAACTGGGGGAGCACACAGCAGGGGGGCTATATACTACTGGGGAGCACACAAGGGGGCTATATACTACTGGGGAGCACAAAGCGGGGGTCTATATACTACTGGAGGAGTGCACGGGGGGGCTATATGGGAGGGGGAGCGCACAGGGGGGCTATATACTACTAGGGGAGCGCACGGGGGTCTATATACTACTGGGGGAGCACAATACTAATGATGTTCAGCTCGGACCTTCACCTGACAATACACCCCAGTAAGTGGACCTTCACTAGTTGTTGAGTATCGCTGTGCTAGGGGCTGTAACACCTCCTTGCTCCTTCTCCCACCCCATCCCTGCTTAAGGCTCGGCTTCCAGCTGTCAATCAAGCAGGATAGGGAGTGAGGAGACGTTCTAAAAGGCCACAATTATTTTCTCCTAACAGAACAGGCACATAAGGAGGTATAGCATGGACTACAGGCGCCGTATTACACATATGTACAACAAAGAGCAGACACGAGCCCCAAGGGTGCCCATACAGATTACATATACAATGGCTGAACAAGTATAGGGGTGTCCTGACTGATCCCCAATGACAGATGTAGGGGGAAGGGATCGGGTATAGTGGATATGTGATGATCCTGGGGAAGAACATGTTGCTACCAGAGGAGTCACAACATGGCGTTCTCTCATCTCCTCACCTCAGGAGGAATGGCTGACAGAATGTGTATACAGCTGCCATCTATCTGCTGTGTATACGGAGGAGCTGAAGACGCATCTTCACAAGTTTCCGGCTCCATTCCTCTAAGAAAGCTTTTATCTCATAGCTTCCTGGTAAACATCCTCTCATGTATCCAGCACCATCTATCTACCGATACGCTATGTCCTGAGGTCACCTCCTCTGTCACGTCGCCTCACTTATGGCCGCCATGTACTGGCTACCATCTAGCTGCCCGGACTGCCCTGAAAAGCTGTTTAGTTATTGGAGATCGGGATGTATCACAGGAGTCTGGAAAAGTCGTGTGGTAACCACTGTGGGAGGTGTGAAGGCGGCCATGTTTGTTGTCATCCAGCTTTCTTAGAACTAAGAGGTCAGCTAAGGATACTTCAATCTTAAAGTGACAAAAATAGATGATTAATGTAAATAAGTGACGGTCAGAGCGGGGACATGGCAATAAGTGATCTATTAAACATTATATGCCGGAGAATGGAAGCCAACAACTGGAGCACGGCCTGTAGATGATACAATCCAAACTATGTGGTGGTATTACACAGGGAAAGGGACACCGCCATCTGTATGTAAGATTAGAAATAAAAACTTTGCAAATGGTATTAAAGAAGAAGAAAAGTCAGAGACTGGAGGATCTGACTACACCGGAGAGTTTGTAGTCTGTTACCATGGAGACATAGATACAGGTTGTACAAACCAACAGTGAAAGAATTTTTATTAAAGGAATGTCAACTCTTTGGGTGGACAGCGGAATCTGCCTGAGTAAAGAATGGAGAATATAGGACAGGCGGAACTTCAAGCGGGGGCAGGTGGCGGAATCCACTTGAAGTTCTATGCGCAGACTCTGTAGTGTGCAGCTGGGAACCATGGCAGCACAATCATGCTGATTGGTGCCCTTTAAAGAAGCAGTTCAGTTTTGTTTTTTTTTCGGCCCCCCGGGTAGCCGCTGTCAAGTATACTTACAGAAGATGATCGGTGTCCCGCGGCGTAGCTCCGGTCCCGTCCCGCAGTGCCGTTCAAAACAGGCGCACGCTCACTTCCGCCGGCGCTGTGACTCCTCTTCTCGGCCTTGTAATTTGAACGCCAGAAGTCACGCGCTTCCATATCGAATGCATGGAAGCGAGTGACATGCGGCGTGTAATCACTGGTCAGAGAAGAGGAGTCACGGCAGCCGGCGGACGTGAGAGCGCCCGATTTGAACGGCACCGCGGGACGGGAACTGACCTACGGAAACGGGACACCGATCATCTTCTGTAAGTATACATGACAGCGGCTAACCAGGGGGCCAAAAAAAAAACAAAACTGAATTGCTTCTTTAAGACTGGCCAAGGTATGCATACTTGTATGTATAAGTAGGCATGAATGTAGGAGGCACTGGGTGGGGTCAATCGTGCTCTAGGGGAAGGGGGCGAGGAATGTCCCTATGCTCCTAACATACTAATTTACACATTACTTGAGTATTAAAGTTCATGAAAACCACAGGACTTACGGTGCGTTTACACAGACAGATTTATCAGACAGATTTTGGAAGCCAAAGCCAGGAATGGATTTGAAAAGAGGATAGATCCCAGTCTTTTCTTTATGACCTGATCCCTGTTTATAGTCTATTCCTGGTTTTGGCTTCAAAGATCTGTCAGATAAATCTGTCTGTGTAAACGCACCCTTACAAGCATCAGAGGAGCGGCAACAGGGGAAGGGGGTAAAGGGGTATTCCCCCCAAGAGCTAAAAAAATAAAATGCTCCCAAACCTAGCTAGTCTTACTCACCATGTCCCCCTGAGAATTTTTCAGCTTCCGTTTCATAGTTACAAGTTTTTTTAAAAAGCCAAACTATATCCAACATGGCGCCGGCCAAAAAACTGCATCTCCCATCATGCAATGCTTATGTCTGACTGGTACATGATGTAGCAGAACTAATATGCACAAGATATAGCAGAGTTGAGTGAGCGGCATAGCAGAGTTGAGTGAGCGATAAAGCAGAGTTGAATGAGCGATATAGCAGAGTTGAATGATTGATATGCGGCGGGTGAGTCGGATTGGGGGGGGGGGGGGGAAGATATAGCATAGTAGAGTAGCGCCTGCAATCCCGGGTCAGATGCAGGGGAGGGTCGGGTGGCGATCATCAGGTCAGATGTGGGGGGGGGGGGGGGGGGGCCGGGTGCCGCGGACGGCCAGCGCTCATTAGGTCGGATGCAGCGGCCGGGGGGGGATCGCGATGCCGCGGGCGGCCACCTCTGATCGGGTTGGACCCTGGGGGGGGGGGGGTGTTGGTGTCTCTGCGGGCGCCCACCATCCGGTCAGATGCCACCAGGTGAGGGGGGACAGGTGCCAGCTGGCCACCAGATGAACTGGGGAGGGGGGCGCTGCTTTCAGAGAGGGAGACAGTGAACAGCAGCAGCTGTCACTGTGTCAGTGTCCTCCCTCTCTTCAGTGGACTGGATTAGAAGCGCTAACCCGGTCCATTGAAGAGACTGAGGACACGTGATGCCGTCTCGGAGGGTGGGGGCCAGGAGCAGGGAGCGTGTCGGGTAGGAACACAGCCCTACTGGAACTAAAAGAAGTTACAGGGGTAGTTCACCAAAAATATTTTTCTTTTACATTAACTGGTGCCAGAAAACGAGAAAGTGAAAAAAAGACGGACAATGGGACGGCCACAAATGTACATCATGCTGTAGCAGAACTACAACTCCCAGCAGGCCCTGACAGTGATGAGTGCTATAAAACCCCTTCCTGCATTACCAGTCATCTATTGTAGAACTATAATTCCCAGCATTCCCGAACAGTTGAAGTCAAATGCTAGAGAATGCTGGGAGTTGTAGTTCAACAACATGTACATTACAATTCTGGGAGGAGGTTGAAATAGCATAATGGGAGTAGTAGTTCCATAATGGCAGATGGCCAGATCATGATTGGAGTTGTAGTCCTACAACAGCTACAGAGAATGGCATGTTAGGAGTTATAGTTCCATAATATCAGAAAATCCTGGGAGTTATAGTTCTACAACATCTGGTTGCAAGGCATGCTGGGAGTTGTAGTGTCTCAGCAGCTGATACGAAGTTGAGGACATGCTGAGAGTTGTAGTTTCCCAGCAGATGACTGACAGTGCCTGCTGATAGCTGTAGTCCCACCTGCTGGGAGTTGTAGTCCTACAGCAGGAGAGCTACAGGTGGCAGATCACAGTCCCATGAATGGATGCATTACCTCCTGGTAGGATCTGGAGATCTCCTTCCTGATCATGGCACTGGGCAGGGAATCCAGGGTGGCACAGGGCTCCGGGCAGGATGCTGCCGCTGCCTCCTCTCCCTCCACAGTCCCGTGCTATGTCCCTAGACAGCGGCGCGCATGCGCAATGCACTCCGCCCCCGAGGCATGCCGGGAAACGTAGTCCGTAGCCGCCAGGCCACTTGTCCGTACATGCCGCGGGGACTGCTGGGAGCTGTAGTTTTTGATAAGAAATAAGAGACACAGTAGCCGCAATGTGTGACCCTATCGTGTAGCAGGAGTTCAGTGGCTGCATTGCATTGTGTGCATTGTAGCTTTAGGCTAAAATCTGAACTTCCTGTGTGAATACACCTGGGGAAGTGTGTGTAGAGTATAGTCACCCGAAGTTGTGCTTAAAGGGGGTATCCAGGCTTACAAAACATGGCCACTTTCCTCGAAAAAGCAGTTCTCCTGTCCTCAGTTTGGGTGTGGGGGTTTTGAAGCTCAGTACCATTGAAGTGAATGAAGCTGTGTTGTAATACCACACGCAACCTGAGGACAGGGGTGGCGCTGTTTTTGCAAGAAACTAGCTGTGTTTTTCTAATCCTGGATAATTGCTTTAAAGGGGTAATTCACACAAGTTTTTATTGTTCTAACCAACTGGTGCTAGAGAGTGCCAGAGATTTGTAATTTACTTCTGTTAAAAAAAAAAAAAAAAATCTCCAGTCCTTCTGTACTTATCAGCTGCTGTATGCCCTGCAGGAAATGGCGTATTCCTTCCAGTCTGACACATTGATTTCAATTGGGCTGTTCACACTGCCTGGATATTCTGCATCGGCAAAAATGACTGTCTGCTCTAAAACGGACCGTAATTGCTGCACTGATTCTCCCGTAGAAGTCTATGGGAGGGTCCATCATTTTTGCAAATCCATCATTTTAATGGAAGAAACGTCTGTAACATCGGCAAATCCATATAGAATACGGATTCGTAGTCAGTTTAAACCATTCACACTTCATCCATCACCTTCCCGACTGCTGATCTGCAAAAAATACGGATTACGGATGCATTATGGGCAAAGTTTTTGCGGATTGCAGACGACATTCTGTACAGTCCTGAAGAACTATTGAAGGTGCGGACACCAGCTGGGGAGGGTAAGGTTAGCAGGACTTCTTTTGTTATTTTACACCATTGTAAGAAAAGAAAAAAAAAAGAAAGAAAAGAAGTTGCACAGCCCCTTTAACCCTTGTCATTCCACAGTTCACAGCTATGGGGTGCAGATGCATTTTTGTCAGGTCACCTTTTTACCTTCTGTCTTCTTAATATTTAATCCATTTACACCCGGCTACACTGTGAGGGCGGGATCAGACTACGGAATTCTCGCAGATAAATTCCGTCGCTAGAACGCGCTCACGGCTTTCTGACACCAGTCTATGAGCCGGCTGATTCCGCTGACGTGTCAATTCTTTTGGCGGAATGCGGAATCCCCCCATGCATAGAATGGTGTCTATGGCACGGACGAAGAGGCGTGCGGCCGTGAGCGCGTACAGGCAACAGAATTCGGCGGAATTTATCTGCGACAGTTCCATAGTCTGAACCCGCCCTGACTCTGCAGCTCTACCCATTGATTTACCTATAGGGGACACACACTGAGTTATCTGTAACCTTGTGGACTGCAGCGGTCACTAAATAGTTAAATCTACTATTACACCAAGCAATTTTCTAACGACTAACAATTAACGATAAACGATCTTAAACGACCGCTAAGGCAAACGACCCGAAATCGTTCGCCCAAGTACACGAAACGATGATCGTTATTTACGATCGTTCTTGCGGTCGTTTAGTCGTCGCTATTGTGTACGTTTCAGCTGTGAATTCTTATTCCACCAAACGATGTGCGAACGATCAAACGATAAAAATAGGTCCGGATCCTATTAAACGATTTCTCGTTGGTCGTTTAATCGTTGCCTGCTATTACACGAAATGATTATCGTTCAAATCCGAGCGATTTAGCGATTTTTCGAACGATAATCGTTCCGTGTAATACCACCCTTAGGGCAGCTACATCTGGACTTTTTGTAAAAGAGTTTTTTGGTTTTTTTTTTACCCAATAAGCAATTTTTTTTAAAAAAATTCTAAATAATTGTCTTCTATGGAGGATAAAAAAGCTACTACTTTCTTACATACTACTCAATGCATTCCTATATGTAGTGATTTTTATAGATATGGATCCTTATGGCTAAAAAAAAAAAAAATGTCTGTATCTCCTACTGTTGGAAAGTTCACAGTAAAGGGCCATGATACTTATAGACCGGTCTGGCAGGGTAAGGGTAAATGTGGGCGGGGCTTGTAGTTTGCACTGACTCACTTCTCCGCCCCTCTCTAGGAAGTTGTGCACAATATGTCGCTGCTGTGTAGCAGAGCTGTGTCTGTGCTGTTGCTGGCTGCTGCCATTGTCATCTCTGCAGATGGGGACCCTGAAGTGCAGCGTGTGACCCCCCAGCATAAGCCGGTCCGGCTCTTCACAGATGATGACCTGGCCAGGTACAACGGGGAGCAGGTAAGTATCCAGGTACTAGTCCTCCTGCAGGATCAGTAAGTGCACGTTACATGAATGACGGAGATGCACAGTTTTCTCTCTGCAATATACTGTGTATATATATATATATATATATACATATACACAGTGACATCTCTCCAAAAGGCAAATCTATATAGCTTTTGAGAGGTGACCCTTGAACTAGAACAGGGACGGGGAACCTTCGGCCCTCTAGCTGTTGGAAAACTACAATTCCCATCATGCCTGGGCATGATGGGAATTGTAGTTTTGCAACAGCTGTAGGGCAGAAGTTTCCCCATCTCTGCACTAGAAGAACACTAGTCAGTGTCATTTTTGGTGGTGTATACTGTATATTTTGCTGTCTCCAGCAGCGACCATAGACAATGAATGGAGCGACGCTGCGCAAGTGTCACCTCTAGTCCACAGAGAATCCAGGGCCCCTTTCTCAACATGGGTGGGGGGTCCCAACCCATGTTCATATTTAGCTGATCCATAGAGAAATAGAGAAAGTTGAATCGTCTCATAAAATAAAGTCCTGCTAAGCGGTAATACCAGACACAGCCACTAGAGAGAGGTGGCGCTGTTTGTTATGCAACTGTTAATAAACGCTTATCTAATTAGATTGATATAGTGTGACCTACTGAGACATGGCTGATACTGCTGTACAGGTCACATGTGGAGTCAGGATTAGGAGTAGACATCATGTGCTACCATGGAAAATGTGTGGCTGTGACTGCTGGGGGTCAGCTCTGGCCTTACTCTCATCACATTGGGCAGAGAGACATGTTGGCTCCTTGTGCCAGTGCAGCATAAAACTCTACAGAGATCTATGGCACCTATAGTGTCCCACTGGGCATATACTGTAAAGTATACAGTGTTCACAAAAAATTTTGTAATTTACTTCTATTAAAAATCTCAAGTCTTCCAGTACTTATCAGCTGCTGTATGTCCTGCAAGAAGCGGTGTATTCTTTCCAGTCTTGAAAGCAGGAGTTTTTTTTATGGGGATTTGCTGCTGCTCTGGACAGTTCCTGACATGGACAGAGGTGGCAGCAGAGAGCACTGTGTCACACTGGAAAGAATATATCACTTCCTGCAGGACATACAGCAGCTGATAAGTGCTGGAAGTTTTTTTTTTTATAGAAGTAAATTACAAATCTCTTACACTTTCTGAAACTAGTTGATTTGAAAGATTTTTTTTTTTTGCGTGTGTGTGAATTACCCCTTTAAATTGCAGTGTCACAGATTGTATCTATGTATAGTGCTCAAATAGTAGCAACATATAATGACTCCACACAAAAAGAATTGGACAATGCTCTAATAATACAGAAGCTAACAGATCTATCATATACCTTACAGGAGGATCAGCCCATATACATGGCAGTAAAGGGGGCCGTCTTTGATGTTTCTGCTGGAAAAGGTAATGTTTACTCATCTTTCATAAGAAATCTTTCATATGTTACAATATATGTAGAGGTAAGAGAAGAAATGGAGCAAGGGTCAAATCAACTGGTACCAAAAAGTTATCCAGATTTGTATATTACTTTTATTTAAAAATCTCCAGTCTTCCAGTACTTACTATCTGCTGTAGGTGCTGCAGGAAGTGGTCAATTCTTTCCAGTCTGGAGAGCAAGAGAGGTTTTCTATGGGGATTTGCTGCTGCTCTGGACAGTTCCTGACATGGACAGAGGTGGCAGCAGAGATCACTGTGTCAGACTGGAGAGAATACACCACTTCCTGCAGGACATACAGCAGCTGATAAGTACTGGAAGACTGGAGCATTTCCTTCATGTAATTTAGCTGTTGACAGGACATGTTATACCTTCTCCTTACTGCTTAATAGTGAGAACCTAAATCTTACAGAGTTCTATGGAAAGGGGGCCCCGTATAATGCACTAGCAGGGAAGGACTCTACACGCGCTGTCGCCAAAATGTCTCTAGAAGCAGAGGACCTTATATCTGACACGGTAAGCACGGCAGCCATGGTATGGGTAGCATCAAGAGACTTCCCTATGGAGGTAAAAGAGCAGGAAGTAACCCAGGATCAGTAATGTAATGTATGAACACAGTGACCCCACCAGCAGAATAGTGAGTGCAGCTCTGGGGTATAATACAGGATGTAACTCAGGATCAGTAATGTAATGTATATACACAGTGGCCCCGCCAGCAGAATAGTAAGTGCAGCTCTGGGGTATAATACAGGATGTAACTCAGTATCAGTACAGGATCAGTAATGTATGTACACAGTGACCCCACCAGCAGAATAGGACAGAATAGGACAGGGATCCTATATCAGGGATGGGGAACCTTCGGCCCTCCAGCTTTTGGAAAACTACAATTCCCATCATGCCTGGACAGCCAAAGCTTTAGCTTTGGCTGTCCAGGCATGATGGGAATTGTAGTTTTGCAACAGCTGGAGGGCCGAAGGTTCCCCATCCCTGATATAGGATGTAACTCAGGATCAATACAGGATCAGTAATGTAATGTATGTACACAGTGACTCCACCAGCAGAATAGTGAGTGCAGCTCTGAGGTATAATACAGGATCAGTAATGTATGTACACAGTGACCTCACCAGCAGAATAGTGAGTGCAGCTCTGAGGTATAATACAGGATGAAACTCAGGATCAGTAATGTAATGTATGAACACAGTAACCCCAACAGCAGAATAGTGAGTGCAGCTCTGAGGTATAATACAGGATCAGTAATGTAATGTATGTACACAGTGACCCCACCAGCAGAATAGTGAGTGCAGTTCTGAGGTATAATACAGGATGTAACTCAGGATCAGTAATGTAATGTATGTACACAGTGACCCCACTAGCAGAATAGTGAGTGCAGCTCTGAGGTATAATACAGGATGTAACTCAGGATCAGTAATGTAATGTATGAACACAGTAACCCCAACAGCAGAATAGTGAGTGCAGCTCTGAGGTATAATACACGATGTAACTCAGGATCAGTACAGGATCAGTACTATAATCTATGTTTACAGTGGTGATGGATGCTTTATTAATTGTGTTGTATCTCATGTTCTTCAGACCGGCCTGACTGAGGAACAGTTGAAGTCTCTGGACGACATATTTGAGAACGTGTATAAGAAAAAATATCCAATAGTCGGTTACACTGCCCAGCGCATCCTGAATGGGGACGGCAGCCCCGACTCAGGGTTCAAGCCCGAAGATCAGCCGCACTTCATGATCAAAGATGAATTTTAAAGATAAAGAATATTTTCCTGGACTCCTCACACTGCATCCATCTTCTCCAGCCGCCGAGACGGAAAGACTGAGCACTCGGCATTTCGCGAAACGGCACTTCCTGTAGTTTCGCTCATCTCTACTTATGACTTATACATTTTTCAGCCTTTTACTATAAGCAGTCTTCTGTTCCTGAAATGGCGCCACTGTAGGCTGTTTCTAGTATTGCAGCTTTGTAAATACTGCAATATCATACAACCTGTAGTATAGCGCTATTTTGTAAAAGAAGCAGGCTCATTCCTTTCCCTGTACTCTAGTACGCTTTTTTAAGCCTTAAAGGGGTTATCCAGTGCTACAAAAACATGGCCACTTTCCCCCTCTCTTGTCTCCAGATTGGGTGGGGTTTCAAACTCAGTTCCATTGAAGTAAATGGAGCTTAATTGTAAACCGCACCTGAACTAGAGACAAGAGTAGGGGGAAAAGTGGCCATGTTTTTGTAGCCCTGGATGACCCCTTTAATTTTTCTTCTCTGTTTGATCACTGAAACATGGGGGCAATTTACCATAGAGTTTACATTAGTTGGTTTAGATACTATTTTATGTTATTGTGGTGATTTATAATTGTAGAGTTTACACTTTAATGGGGGGGGGGGGTACTACTTGAGATTATTTAGGAGGTTACTCGCCCCAATCCTACTTGGTAGAGTTCTTCCATCATTAGAAGAATAAATAGAGAATAGGGGAGACGTACATACCAATGGGGTCCTAAAGACTGGGTCCAGTTTGGTAACGTTCACTTTTATTAGATGTTAGTAGTTTACAAGGCTAAAAAAAAACACTATTTCAGGGGCTGTTTAAATGGTAATCTGTCATGTTGAACATCATATCTGATCTGTTGTCACCATGTTATAGGGCAGGAGGAACTGAGCAAATTGATTAAAGGGGAACTATCAGCAGGTTAGACAAATCTAATCTGCTGCTATATTCCTAATGCTCATGGGCACCAAGTAGGAAGGTATCTGTGTTACCTTCATCCTCGGTGTCATTCCCATGCTGTTAGTAGTTGAATCCATGGTCCGGAGCACCATTAGGAGCACTGCCCGCCCCCAGAGTGCAGATCTGGCCTGCTCCTTCTAATGATAATCAATGGATTGGTGCAATGGGGGTGGGGCAGTGCTCCTAACAGTACTCCGGGTCGTGGATTCAACTACTAAGAGCACAGGAACGCTGCCAAGGAGGAAGGTAAGAGACATACCCCATGCGCATTAGGGGGCTATCAGCAGATGAGATTAGTCTAATCTGCGAATAGTTCCTCATAAATCTGTAGAAATTACATTTTATTCATTTATTCATCTTCTTGTTTATGCCTAAGAGTCCAGTGGGCGGTCCTACTAGAGATTTAACAGCCGTGTATGTATATTTACTCAGAGAAAGATGTCAATCACTGAACACAACTGCCCACTGGACGGTGGTCTTAGTAGTGACAGACATCCCACGATATTTATCAATGACTAATTAGGACCGCCCACTGGACTCCCAAGGCCAAAAACAACAGGGATGAAGAAATTACAAATGATACAGAATATTTTACTATGAAACTCTATATCAATCTACTCAGCTCTACTGTAACTATACTATATTATACTGTGATGCTCGTAGAGAAGAATGCATTTTCGATACAACAGGCGCAATGACACTGGTGTCTGATCTGTGGTTCCCAGCTGTTGCAAAACTACAAATCCCTTAAATTCCCAACTAAAAAGATCTAGGTTTAATTTGCAGTATATAGCTGACACTCCGTACAGTATGACTGTAATAAAAGACACCACTCTGAATCATATACCTCATTATGTATGTGTACAAGATTTTTGTAGCTGTAGTCAGTTTAGTAACTTTTAGAAAACTTTTTTTTGTTTTGTAATTTTGATGGAAGACTTATGAAAGAGTTAACTATGTACGTCTTAAAAACAAATCTTAGAGGAGAAGTATGGGGAAAATGTTTTATTAAAGTATTGTATTACCCCCCAAAAGATATACAAATCCCCAATACACTCTACACTTTTATTACGGGAAATGCTTATAAAGTTCTTTTTTCCCTGCACTTACTACTACATTAAGGCTTCACTTCCTGGATAAAATGGTGATGTCACGACTCAACTCCCAAAGCTGTGCGGGCTGTGGCTGCTGGAGAGGATGATGGCAGGGGGATGCTCAGTGTCCCTCCAGAGCCCTGTGTCCCTCAGTGTCCTCCTGCCATCATCCTCTCCAGCAGCCACAGCCGCACAGCTCTGGGAGTCGAGTCGTGACATCACCATTTTATCCAGGAAGTGATATCACCATTTTATCCAGGAAGTGACATCACCATTTTATCCAGGAAGTGGCATCACTATTTTATCTCATTTTAATCCAGGAAGTGAAGCCTTGATGCAGTAGTAAGTGCAGGGAAAAAAGAACTTTATGTGCATTTCCCGTTATAAGTGTATATTGGGGATTTGTATAACTTTTGGGGGGTAATACAATATTTTAATAAAAATTTTTGCCGGACTTCTCCTTTAAGTAGAGATGAGCAAACTTATAGTGAGTTTGGGTTCGCGCCATAGGCTGCATCCATGGTTTCTAGGCTGCAGGATTCAAATGCTGATTACTGGGTTTGCACGAACCTGAACTTGTTGTAAGTTTGCTCATCTCGCTCAAGTTCGCTCATAATAAGTTTGTGGTGGCAAATCGTGCAGTAAATTTACAAAAAAATATTTGTTTCCCACTAAGGCTTGTGCCACAGAGCTCCAGCCTTTCTCCACCCTGAGCACTGCCATAAAGTTAAATGAGAAAATTCTGACTGCCTCCAGCCAACACTAGGGGGAGCTTAAGAGTTTTCTGTAGACTGGAATATTATTTAGTTTACTGGGAGCTGTATCAATCTGTCTTCTGTAAGCTTACCTCTTATTGGTGTCTTTTATCCACATAGACCTACAATACAGAAGTCTTTATACATTAGCCTGAAGTATCTATAGGCAAAAGACAGGGGGGGGATTTTCTTTGGGGCAGATGTTCACATCCCCATTGGATACAGTTTTTGACGTTCAGAGGGTCCTTAAGGAAAATCGTCCAGTGTGCATTAAATTTTCACTGAGTGATCCTGGGTCTTGAAGGTTCATTTCTACTGCAGATTGTCTTCCTATATTAACCAAAGATGAATTCATTTGTAATGACTACAAAGAAAATAATAATAAAAAAGGGATAAAAAACATCTTGAGTTCCTTATTTCCTGGCTGTATATGAATTAATCAATATGAATATAAAGAACTGTGACATTACAGTCCTGTATGGACACTGCCGTTACCCATGTCAGTCCCCAACAAGCTAAACTCTAAGTTTTGGAGTAATTCTCTCACTGAGTGACACTGATCACAGGACTCCTTAGAATAGAAACAGCAGATTTCAATCAGAAAATTAGAGGGGACATGTATAAGGACCGGTGTTACATTAGGCCCACTCCCAATTTCTCTGCAGGACTCACACCTCTTGGCGAATCCTGCCTGACCTGTGCCTTTACTGACCGGTGAATACTTTACCTGTCCACGATGCTGCCTGCTTCTGGGGCTCCCGGCTCCCTGGTGTCCCGTCCAGCCAATCAGTGCACTGTCCCGGCGCAGCCACTGATTGACTAAGCGAGACTATGGGAGCCGGGAGCCCCAGAAGCAGGCCGGATCACGGACTGGTAAATAATTCACCTGTCAGCAATGGGTTAAGGGGGACGGTGATTACATACTTGCAGCAGAATGAAAATTCCATAACTCGTTACATGTGAAACTGGTCTTACAGTGTGAAAAAGTTGCAAAATAGTTTGTCGCATTTAGCTCAGACTACCACTAGATGGCGGTATAAACCTATAGTTTGAATTACTGAGTTACTTCATACTGTAGTTTAGTTTGGATATATGTTGATGTATCTGGATTTATCCCCAGCATTCTTTACTATAAATGATGATGTTGATGTATAGTGTTCTAAGTATATTAAAAATTTTATGCAAACTTGATAAAGATTGAATATCTCATTATTAGAGTGGTTTTCTAAGTTTTGTTTAGTCAGTAGGTATGTGAGTGTTGGTGTAACTACCACTAGATGGAAGCACCTGATTGGTGAAACTGGTACGACTAAATCCATGACTAAATTTTTTGTGTATATTGGAACCATGCTGATCGTGCATTGCTATACGCAACTGTTAGGAGTCACAGACACGGTATAGACATCACAGACAGGAGGAACCTCATGGAAACTTTTGGTGGCACTTGGCTTGCAGCCATAGGTCTTATGGTAGCAGTACTATGTAATACCGCGCATATGACATAGATGACTGTTACGCTCTCACACCACTTGCTGCTTTGCTGAGCTTGCAATGTGTTGTGCAAGAGCCAGAAAACCACAGGTTACATCACGTAGCGGCTCGCTGCCCATGGTTACTTTATATACTGTAGCAAAGTGCTGTGTTTTACAAAATGTTTTTAAGGGTTTGCTCAAAATTAGAAAAACATGGCTGCTTGTTGCCAAAACACACCTGTCCACAGGTCATATATTGTATTGCTCAATCCCATTCACTTTAGTAGAACTGACATGCCACATCACACACAATCTTGGGGTATGGGGCTGTCCTAAGGGGTGTTCTTGGAAGTCTACTGTCTACTCTGACCAATATCTGACACCCTTGCTGATTAGAAACATGCGGTCACTATGTAATGTTAATTAATATAATTTTGTAGAAACAACATGTTAGTTGTGCAGGGAAGGGAGTGAAGGACACTACTGGGGTGATCTATCAGCGACGGCCGCTTCATACGTATCGGCTACCTCCGTACATTGCTCTCAATGGGAGGTAAGCTGCAGTAACTCAGCATGGCCACTGCATGTTGTACGGCGCTGTCTGCTTCCAGCTGCTGATAACCTCCACACAGGTAAAATGGTTGCAGGACTTCAGCATGACAGGAACGCCAATGTGATAAAATGAAATTTTATTAAAACATATTGCTATAATACAGCTACGTGTTTTAAAGCCGGGATGGCCTCTTCCTTAGATGGGGTTGCCAATCAGACTCCCGCTAATCATATACTGATGGCCTGTCCCATGAAAACGTCCTGGACAACTAAGCCTGGACAACCTCTTTAAACCCTTCCTGCATAATCATGTTCACGTGGTGCGTTCCCACATATTGATGAGCCGGTATGTCCTCGGATGAAATGGACACAGGAGCTGTGCCTGTGGCATCTGTGCTCGGATCCCATCAGTTAATCCTATGTATGTTGTGGTCAATGCAACTGCAGTATCTATATAGAAGAACAGAGGAAGAATTCTCCCTCTGTTCACAGTCAGGGTTCTGTGAAGTGATCGCACAGTTCTGATGGTAGCTATGACTGAAAGCCTCCTGTGTCATAGCTATGGGAACAGATCAGGCTGAGCCTTAGGGAGAGTTTAATCTGCTATGCCTGTGACAGGCATAATCCACTGCAATCAGCACTGCAATGTATTAGTATTAGTAAAATAAAGTGAAAATGTAAAAAAAAATAAAATAAATATATATATATATATATATATATATATATATATATATATATATATATATATATATAAAAGCAAAGTGAAATAAACAGGAAATCCTCATATCCCCAAGCACACATATTTAGAATCGATGCGTACGTAATGACGCTGACTGTAAAATTATGACATGATTTAAATGGGTATACTGAAACTTAACTTTATTGTTGCTGCCCACAGTGAGACTAACAATTCCTTCCATACTTGTTATGATCTATTCAGTCTCCTTCCCCCACTTCTGAGCTGCTGCTTTCTGCTGAAGGCACAAAAATCTCTATGTGAGCTTTTCTCTCCTTCTCCCCCTCTTCCCCCCTCCTCCCTTCTGAGACGGCTGATGTTAACAAGTCTCTAACTGGCTTCATCTGCAACTTTGTAGCTTTTTTGTAATGCTGGGAGGATTATTCTTAGGCCAAGTGGCTGGTTAACTCACTGGCATTAGGAAGAAGCTACAATGCTGCATATAAAGCCAGTCAGGGACTTGTTTACATCAGCCGTCTCAGAAGGGAGGGGGGAGGAGGGGGAGATAGAGTGAAAGGCTCACACACAGATTTTTGTGTCTTCAGCAGAAAGCAGCAGCTCAGAACTGGTGGAAGGAAACTAAATAGATAAAAACAAGTATGAAAGGAGTTGTTAGTCTCACCATGAGCAGCAACATATGAAAAGTTATGTTTGAGTGGATGTTTAGCTGCACGGTTCTTGCCCACAATGATACAGTACCACTCCGCCACTGTAACAAGTCCACCCATCTATTTGTTGTGTTTCGTTTTTCATTTCCCAGCTCAGTGACCCAGGGCTCGACTTGAGAAAAACAGGAATTTTATATAATCAGAAAAAGGAAAAGAAATGTAAATAATGATAACAATAAGTGATTGTGAAATCTATGCTGATTCCTCACACAACATGACTGTTCAGACGGCTGAATCTGTCTATTATCCCAGATACATACTAGGCCTCATCGATGGAGACAGTTTATAGAAGTTAAAGCGTAACTGTCATTTCAGGGCCATTTTTTTTTTTAAAAACATTAAATATCAATAGTACAAGTGATTTTAAGAAACTCTGTAATAGGTTTTATAAACCAAAAGAGTTTGCTTCTGGAATGAAAAAGCAATCTCCCAGCCTCCCCCCTCACTGCAGAAGCAGCAGGATTTCTGTCTCCATTATGTGGCTATGGAGGGGGAGGGGCTGTTAAGAGTGAGTGAGCACGGAGCAGTCCTGCAAAGCACAACACCCTGCAATCTTCTCTCAGTAAGTTCATAGATAAGCACTGACCTTTCTGACCCCAGAATCCTGCGGTTTAGGTGCCCAGAGAGTCTACAAACAGCTGACCTTCATGTCACCTCTTCCTGCTCCCTCATCTCCCTCAGCCCCTCCCCCCTCCATAAGGATAGAATGGAGAGAGCAGAACCCGTCTTCACTGGCTTCTCTGTAATGAAGACGTGTTTGCCTGATAATGCACAGATAAGAAGTCGGGGGGGAGGCTGGGAGATTGCTTCTTGAGTACAGAAGGAGGCTTTTTTTGGCTGATAAAACCTATTACAGAGTTTCTTAAAATCGCTTATACTACTGATTTCTGCAATAAAAAAAAACATGACAGTTACGCTTTAAGCTTTTGATTTACCCGTCTATTACCTTAGACACACAATAGGCCTCATCAATGGAGACTGACTTGGATGTTGTCATAGCAACCATAAGAGTTCAGCTTCCATTTTGAGAAATGCAGTTCCAAAAAGAAACCTTTATTTTGATTGGCTGCTTAAGGTCATCTGTTTATTAACTAAGACACGCATTAGACCTCATCTAATGCATGGGGGTTTCTGTGCAGCTATACTACATCTCTTACGTACAGTAAAACACAGTTTGTATGTAGCCTTAGCTGGGTTACCAACAACAGACTGGAGTAACACAGTGTGAACCCAGCCTTAGAGCCTTAAAAAAGAAAGTTCACATACAGTTAGGGCTACCTCTTTGGCTGCTGTCTGGCAATTTTCGTTGCAGCTCTGGTGCCCAAATATTTCCCCTGTCTCCCTGCTCATGTGGTAGGCATCACCGTGATGATGTTATGACAGGTGGTTGTGACAGCTCAGCCAAATGTAAGTGTTGTGACGCCAGTGCTAGTCCAGCAAACAGGTGTGATGGTGGTAACTGCTTTGTATAGTGGCTGGCTGTACTCCCCAGAAATGGTTGGTGACCTGCTGGGTTGTGATGTGTCCCTTGGGCTCTTGTCACGGTAGGACAAGGGTCCTGGCAGAGCAAGGCCCGGCTTGGCTACAGCAAGGACATCTACTCTGTGTGTCCTCCCACGAGAATCTTAATAGGAACTGATGCTACACCTCCTCCCACCAAGTAACTTCCTACAGGAGCTAAGTAAGGTACCCTGTGAGTGGTAGAAAGGAATGTGTGCAAGAGAAAGCAGAAGAGTGATAGGCTGGTAAGTAAAGAGCATCTCCTATAGGCCAGCAAAACACATGATACACATAAAACAGTAACCCTTTGCTAGCTTCAGCTGTGCAATACATAAGAGCATACTGACATCTAGTGGTGAAACCTGAAAGTGCGCTACATCACCACTTAACCTAGAGTAAGGAGGTTTTCCGACAGGTGTACAAGAGAAAGAACACACCTATTTGGCATTTACTCTCAATCATGTTGGGCATGTACTCGATAAATGACATAGCCTGTCATCTTTCACATGCCAAGTGCCAATGAGTGACATCCCAGCCTGTATTGCTGTCTCCTCTGCTGCTTCATTGCAGAAAGGCTGATAATACAGTGTGGGATTCAATAATAATGGTAACCCCCCCCCCCCCGCCACCGGTACGCCCCCTTGCCGGTAAGCCCCGCCCCCACCTGCTAGTAAGCCCCACACAATTTGGTACACCTTGCCACGTGCTGATAAGCCCCCTGCCGGTACAAGTCCCCCCCACACACACACACATACCCCAACCTGCTTCTTCTGCTCTGTGATAGTGCTTCTGCTTCGGCACCTGCAGTTCAATCAAATGACTGCCTTGCTTGGGCGCGCACATTGGACCAGGACTTCTTTTTTTAATGAAGATAGAGTTGAGATTTCGCCCAGTATAACAATGAATAAGAAATTATGCAAACAGCGCCCTCTGGAATTAGAAAGTATAGGCTAGGTTTAAAACACATTATTGCCAAAATATTTAAAGCCACTCTGTACCCCCAAACCACTTGTACCTTCAGATAGCTGCTTTTAATCCAAGATCTGTCCTGGGGTCCGTTCGGCAGGTGATGCAGTTATTGTCCTAAAAAAAACACTTTTAAACTGGCAACCCGTGCCGGGAGTATCTGTGCCCTAACTTTGCACCCCCCCCCTTCCGTCCCTCCTCCCCACCCTCCTCATCATTCGGAATGCTCCAGGCAGATTGTCTCCTATTCCTCACCTGTGGCAGCCCGGCACATGGGCTGGATCGTTAAGCACCTATGCAATGTTCAGCATGGAGAAAATGTTCCAGTGGCATTCCTAATGATGAAGAGGGTGGGGAGGAGGGAAGGAGGGGTGGTGCAAAGTTAGGCCACAGATACTCCAGTTGGACACAGGGCTGCCAGTTTAAAAGTAGTTTTCTAGGACAATAACTGCATCACCTGCCGAACAGACCCCAGGACAGATCTTGGATTAAAAGCAGCTAACCGAAGGTACAAGAGGTTTGGGGGGGGGGGTCAGATTGTGGGTACAGAGTCACTTTAAAGTATATTAAAAGATTGTCAGTAAACCCATTTTTTAACCCCATATTTGACCCACATTTTGACCCACATTTTGCACAGACGTTACGGATGTGATAGCTGTGAAATCCGCAAAAAAAAAAACCGGATCCCATAGACTTCTATAGGCTAATCCGTACCACAATCACAATCTCCACTAGGACATATCCTATTTTATTTCCCTGAAAAGCGAATTGTGTGAGTAGCACAAAAGAAATCAATGGGTGCTAAGTTGCAATCACGGACAACTTTGCGGGATGTGTGAATAAGGCCTAACTTACATGTACTTCAAGATAATTACTAAATATATATGATACATTGTGCAAAAAACAAGACCATGATGTAGATTTAAAAAACATATGGGTGATAGATCAGAGATGAGGAAAGTCTGGGTTATGGTGCACTATTTTCCTTGAAAAATCTTGTGGGTTTTTCCCCACTTTGAACAGACAACGCTGCAACTTTTACCCAAGGCTTTTTCTTTTCTCTATAGACTTCCTTGTGTGATGTAATAACTTCTTGTTAAACAGTTTTTTTTCTTTGCCCAAGGATACAGCAAAGGTCTGCTGAGAATTTTATACAATATGATATAGTGGCTAAAAAACACACGGAAGCTAAAAAAAAAAGGAAAAATAAACAGACAGTAGTGTCACAGATTAACAAATATGGAAAAAACACTGGAGCTTCTAAAACAAACTTTACATTGAAGCTCCGTCATGTAGCTAATTTACAAAAATTCCCAAGGTCCTGCAGAAAAATTACTCACCCCCTCTAGATGTCCCCTGAATTGTTTTTTGATTCTGATGGGGAACGTCCCACTGTTTGTGTATCTTACAGACTTATAGGTTAACATGGTTAGGACAGATTCACACTCACCAAACTTTTCTTCAGAACGGATTTGTCAGTAACTGAGCTGTGTGTGCACTCATTAATGGGTATCTCATCATCTTAATTAAAAAATTAAAGGGGTACTCCATTCAAACATAACTTTTCATATGTTGCTGCCCACAGTGAGACTAACAATTCCTTCCATACTTGTCATTATCTATTCAGTCTCCTTCCCCCAGTTCTGAACTGCTGCTTTCTGCTGAAGACACAAAAATGTGTGTGTGAGCTTTTCTCTCTGTCCTCCCACCCCCTTTTATGACAAATAAGGTAAACAAGTCCTTGGCCGGCTTTATCTGCATCATGGCTGGATATTGTCAGAATTAGGCATTAATTGTTGTTATTTAAAGTGTACCTGTGTTTTAAAAACCACTGAAAGCGACTCAGTATTAACAATCTGACCCCCCCCCCCCCCAAACCGCTTGTACCTGCAGATAGCTGCTTTTAATCCAAGATGTGTCCTGGGGTCCGTTCGGCAGGTGATGCAGTTATTGTCCTAAAAAACAACTTTTAAACTTACAGCCCCGTGCCCTACGGGCGTGGCTTAGAATATCTGTGCCCTAACTTTGTACCACCCCTCCGTCCCGCCTCCCCACCCTCTTCATCATTAGGAATGCCACTGAAACATTTTCTCCTGTCTGAACATTGCACAGGTGCCTTAACGATCCAGCCCATGTTCGGTATTCACACAGCTGATGAATAGGAGACAACCTGCCTGGAGCATTCCTAATGATGAGGAGGGCGGGGAGGAGGGACAGAGAGGGCGTGCCAGCCTAATGCACACACAATCTAGGCCACGTCCATTGGGCATGGGGCTGCAAGTTTAAAAGTTGTTTTTTAGGACAATAACTGTATCACCTGCCGAGGACAGATCTTGGATTAAAAGCAGCTATCCAAAGGTAAAAGCTGTTTGGAAGGGACAGATTGTGGGTACAGAGTCGCTTGGAGTGGCCATAAATGATACTCTCGACTACTACACATCACTGATGTCACTGACCCCATGACCTGCAGATGATAGCTGGACTCAGACGCAGGTATTGTTATATGCATCACACATCACTACACTATAAGTGATAACTTCCCCTGTATATGGAGCACAGGGTGTAATGGTAGTATGAGCATGAATAAGATCACCATGAGCAGTCACAGTGCATGGACTCTTGTATATGTCAGGTACTTTTATTCTGAAGCAATAAAGGTTAAAAAATTGTTTACACATTTGTGGAATTGGAAACTTTAAAACTCTTTCCGTCTTGTCCTCACCAAGGATGGAGGGTAGTGCCTGACCAGGGTGATTTATAGTGGAGCTGGATTGTGTATAAACCTATTGTTATAAGCTGCAGGTTTTCTGCCTGCACGCCTTACTTACCACTTTCTATATGCTTGGGGGGATAGGGCAGTGCGGCATGGGGGGGAGCAGGTACATGTATACTTAACCGATGTATATTTTACCAATGTATACTTAACCATCCCAGCTCTCGGACAGCTGCTGGATGTCATTTTCATCCGGTTTCCTGGAACGTCACGGCCCTGGCTCCTGCTGCTGCAATGTCACAGCCTCACTGATGGATTGCCTGCTCAACCAGTCAGTGATTGCAGCGGTGCTCCGCCCCAGTCACTGATTGGCTGAGCGGGGTGACGTTGCAGAAGAAGGAGGCCGGTGTCTGTCAGAGATCGCTAAGGCAATGCTGCAGGGGCACAGGGATGGGTAAGTACACTTTATTTATTATGTTTCCGCACCCCTCTGGCTGCCTGTGATTTTTATTTTCGGGTGCAGGGGACAGCACTGTTGGCTGCATCTCATAGGATGCGCTAGAGAATCTGTACACAGAAAAGATAGTCGGTTGCTTGGGGGAATTGTATAACTGCAGCTAGTCAGTGTATGGATTCATCGACTATATAACTGCTCTCCAGCATCGTGGAGGGGACATAGGGATGAATAAGACAGGCAGTAACATGGCTTCCTATCTACACATTAAATCCTGTAATTTATTGGTTACCAGACCGTCGATCACATGACAATACTGCAATGTATGGATTCTACTGAGCTGGGAGGAAACAAATGACCCTGCAGGAATACTGGTGGTGAATTTGCATTATATAGGTAAAATAAAAATGGAGTGCTTCTTTAATACATGGGGGATAACTATCCAAAGAAATGCAAAGTAAATGGGAGCAGTTGCCCATATCAACCAAACAGATTGCAGCTCTCATACTGCTGAATATAGCTAACTCTGCGCACCCCAATCCTCCTCTATAGTCATTTACACTCTCTTCTTGCTGCTTTTATTGCCTCATTGTATGTGGGAACCTGTTTGCATATTTTTTATATCTACTTCTCTTATATAATTTCACCTTCTGGTTGCATTGAAGTCATTGTGGGTGAAGTCAATGGCTGGGGACCAGGATTCTCATAGACATTCTGTATGCTGAGCATTGTCTTCATGCAGGGTGTTCTTAGAGCTTCCTCTTTACGTTGATGTCAGCAGCGCTCGCTCTGCTCGCATGTGTGTGTTTATATACATAATTCTCCATGGTAACCAGTATCAGAGTTATGTGTATGCAGTGCACGCAGGAATGCCAGGCTTGCATCGCTTTCATCAGACTTTCCCCCTCTTGTTCCAATTGGTGATATAACAAGTCAACATTGTATCCAGCAAAGAGGTAAAAATGTGGCTGATTGTTTTTCTATTGTTCTGCTTTGTACAGTAGGTAGATTGGAGTGGTACAATGCTGAAAAGACTTGTTGCTTAAAGGGATTTTCTAGATTTAAAGGGAAACTATCAGCAGGTTAGATGAATCTAACACGCTGATAGCCCCCTATTTTGCACGGGGCCCCGAGGAAGAAGGTATGTCTCTTACCTTCCTCCTCAGCACCGTTCCGGTGCTGTTAGCAGTGTAGTCCTTGGTTCGGAGCACTATTAGGAGCATTGCTCTGCCCCATTGCGTTAACCGACCCTCTCCTTCTAATGATAATCAATGAAGCGTTGGGCCGTATCGGAACTCTAAGAGCGGGGCAGTGCTCCTAACGGTGCTCCGGACCAAGGATTAAACAACTAACAGCACAGGAACGGTGTAGAGGAGGAAGGTAGGAGACATACTATCCTCCTCGGGGCCCCTTGCACAATAGGGAGCTATCAGCAGGTTAGATTTGTCTAACCTGCTGATAGTTCCCCTTTAAATACTGATCTGTCCTTAGGATGGCCTCTAAGGGAGTGACTAGTTGTCTCTAATAAGAAAAATAGCACATGCATGCTATAAAGCTGCACGCAGAGGCCATGTATAGTGGCACAAAGTCCTTTAGGAACCCTTAGTGCCAGTCATAAGTGACCCTAGAAATTTGTTCAGCTCAGTGTTCGGCAATGTTCAGAAGCCCCAAAGAGTATACATGGAGCACTGGCTGCACATACTGTATGTGTTATGTTCTGTTCATATTTAGTGGACATAGCACCTTTATTCCCGTGTGATGATCAGCAGGGGTCCCAGCAATCAAATCCCCACTGATCGGCCTGATATCCCCTATTGTGCAGATAACTTCTTGAAATAGGAATACCCCTTTAGATCCTATGAGGTGCGGCCTCCATAGATCGGACTTGTTTTTCCAGCACACAGTACATCCCACTTGATGTCATATAGGTAGGTGGTAGGTGTCACAGTAATATACACATGATGCCAGGACACAAAGCCTAGAGCAGAATATTGCCCATTACACTGCCTCCGCCATCTTGTCTTCTTCCCATAGTGCAGCCTGGTGCCATCTGTTCCACAGGTAAGTGACGCATACACACCCGGCCGTCCATATGATATAAGAGAAAACATGATCCATCAGACCAGGTGCTGTTGTGCCATTGCACAGCTGTAGTACCCAAAGGGTTATTGTTTTGTTTATGTACCACATGGGTCTGTACACTAATGAGAGTTCTTTCTTCTTCTCACCTATTATCTCTCTCTTTAATTTTTACATACGCACTCCTCACCCACTCACAGCACACCTTACATGCGCTGCAGGAAGGAAGTCACATGGGTAGAGGAAGTGTAGGTTTTTTTTGTCTTTGGATTGAGTAGAGGAAAGACGCTAGCTAGAACGCTCCCTGCAGCAGCCAAGTTGGGCCTTGGCTGCTGCCAGGTCCCCAGTCTAACTTGTGGTCTAGACAGAGAGCACATGCAGGTAGACACAGTTTTCTCTCAAGCAACCTCAGGTCCAGACTATGCAGTGTTAAGCTTCCACTAGAGAGGACAAGTCAGGGATCATCCTAACCTACGCCGTGGACAAGGAGAGACACAGTGCAGGATAGTATCCAAACAGAGGTAAGGAACTGATCTGGATAGAGCAAAGTTGCTAGAAGCCTCAGGTAGGGCCCAGTTGCTAGAAACCTCCACTCTGGACCACCGTGATAAGAATCCAAGGGACCCCGCAACAACCCGGCAGGTCACTGTCCACAGGGGAACAAGGGGTTCACCAGATAGATAGATAGATAGATAGATAGATAGATAGATAGGAGATAGATAGATAGGAGATAGATAGACAGATAGATAGATAGGAGATAGATAGATAGAAACGGCAAGAGACCGCAGCACACCGAAGTAAAGGTGAATAGTGTTTATTCCATCACCAAGGTACATACAACGTTTCGATTCAATCCAGAATCATTATCATGCTTGATAATGATTCTGGATTGAATCGAAACGTTGTATGTACCTTGATGATGGAATAAACACTATTCACCTTTACTTCGGTGTGCTGCGGTCTCTTGCCGTTTCTACATTGGGGATCCTATGCCATAGGACTTTCACTGCACAGCACCCACCGCTCTGGATCTGGACGTGCGGCTGTTACTCTGCTCTAGATAGATAGATAGATAGATAGATAGATAGATAGATAGATAGATAGGAGATAGATAGATAGATAGATAGATAGGAGATAGATAGATAGGAGATAGATAGGAGATAGATAGATAGATAGATAGAGAGATGGAGATAGATAGATAGATAGATAGATAGATAGATAGGAGATAGATTATAGAATATTTTTTATTTGTGTTAGTTTGTGATGGATCAGCAGATCCCCAATAATGATCCCAACATACAGTATACCGTTTATAGTATACAGTATATAGTCAGGTTATATCATCCATGTATCCTGGATATCAAGATACTCTTACAGAAAATAAAGTGCCAGTGTCACAAGCCATAGGGATTTCCACTTAAAGGGGTATCCCATCTCTGCTTGTTATACCCGATCCATAGGATAGAGCATTACAGGCCAGGGGCCTGACCGATAGCCTCACAACTCCCCAATGACAGATGATGGTGGAGAGAAGGGCAGTGAAAATCCAACATGCCCATTGCTTCTCCATCATCATTTGTCAAATGTTCTATTGTTCTTGGAGCGATAAGTCAGCGCCACAGTAGCCTGACTGCGGTTTACTGCCCCCCATAGAGAACACAGGAGCATTTGGCTGTGCCGATTGTCTGCTCATGTGCAATCTGCTCATTCAGGGCCACAATCTTACAGAAGCCGGACCACGACTGATCTGCAAGTTATTCCTTATTCTGGCAAAATGGATAACTTGCTAAAATGAGAATACTCCTTTAACCCTTTAAGGACCCATGACATAACAGTAGTCCAGAGGGTCAAGGGGCACTATGAAGCGAGTTTAGGAGTTAAGCCCACTCCACATAGAGTGAGGACCAGCAGCTAACAGCAGTCGGGTCCTCACAGTTAATGACAGGCGGCAGCATGATCGCCCGTCATTAACCCCTTTAATGCCGCCGATCGCAGCATTTATGTGTCAGTGACAGGAGCTGTTCTCCTGTCACTGTCCGATAGGGACCCTGCATTTTCCCTGACTTCCGGGGGTCTCTTACTTACCGCCGTGCAGGCAGCTCCATGATCTTCTCATATGGTCTGCCACAGGCAGACTCTATGTGAAGATTGCAGGTAACACTGATCAATGCTGAGAATTTTAAATAAAAGTAAATTACAAATCTATAGAACTTTCTGAAACCAGTTGATTTGAAAGAAAAAGATTTTCGACAGAGTACCCCTATCAGGCCAAAATCCACTGTGTCCCTAAAGGGTTAACTAACATCATCATTTATATAATCCTCCTGCCATGACTTTTTTTTTCCTTCCTGGGAAAATAGCACATTCCCAATGCATCACATTCTGTGTTCCGTCTCAGTTTTGGTAAAACTCTGGCACTTTCTGGCACCAGTTGCTTTGAAAGAAAATAATTTTTGCTGGAGTTGCCCTTTAAGGAACAGTGCAATCAATTCTTTTTGTTCCTTTTTTTCTTGTGAGAAACAAGGAGACCATATTTCTGAGACTGCAAGCTTAAACCGGCTCTTGTGGAACATACTGTCACTCCAAGAGCGATGCGCCATGTTTTATAAGTGTGCAAAAAAGAAAACAATATACCATTATATACCAAGGAACATACCATATCAACATCACAGACAGTATTGTAGAAGAGGTCACTGTTTTGCAACATTTAAAAAGACACCAGAGACTCCTACTGGAGTGGAAACTTTTTGTTACTTTTTTAAAATTGTAATTTTCCAAATTTTTATTACTTTTCAAAACTCATAAACTTGTTCTATTATGATGCTCGGTACCTTATGCTGACAATTTACTTGTTATTCATTTAGTTAAATTCCCCCAAACCATGTAGATGTAAATATAATCATAGGCAAAGATGTATAGATTAGTGTTTGTCACCTGCTTAAAGGGGTTATCCACCTCTGTCCGAGACAGGACTGTCCAGAGCAGTAGCAAATATCCATAGAAAACCTCTCCTGCTCTCCAGACTGGAAAGAATCCACCACTTCCTGCAGGACATACAGCAGCTGATAAGTACTGGAAGAGTTTTCATAGAAGTAAAATACAAATCTCTGACACTTTTTGGCACCAGTTGATTTGAAAGAATTTTTTTTTATGAACTACCCCTTTAAATGTTCCTATCCAAAGTTAACCATTTACATCAATAGCACTTGGGGATATTAAACTTCCATGTCTTGTGATCACTGTAGGCCCCACATGTTGGACCCCCCCCGCCAGTCAGCTAGTTATTCTGTATTCTCTAAGGAGATAACATTTAATGTTGTGATCAAACCTTTGGGCTATGTTCACACACCGTCAAAAAGGAAGGTAATTTTTTTGGGGGACGTCAATCATTTAACAGCAAATAACAATGGCCTTTGTATTAAAATAACAGCCATTATCATTGTCGTTTTGACAGCGTGTGAACGTAGCCTTGAAGTGAAGTCTGCTGTTATGGAAGGTGAAGTCATCTGGGGTTATATACAGTGACTATATATAGAGACTATGGGGGAGATTTATCAAACATGGTGTAAAGTGAGACTGGCTCAGTCACCTCTAGCAACCAATCAGATTCCACCTTTCATTTTCCAAAGAGTCTGCGAGGAATGAAAGGTGGAATCTGATTGGTTGCTAGGGGCAACTGAGCCAGTTTCACTGTACACCATGTTTGATGAATCTCCCCCTACATACATAACGTTGTATCCACCATTTCAGGACTTCCCCAGTCCAAGATGCTGATAATCTGTGATATGATATAATATTACAGTGGTGTCACTTTAAATCAAAATTACACATTTATTCCACTAGAGAGCGCCGGAGCACACAAGTTACTTGTGGAGTTTACCTCCCTGTCTAGAATATATATGAAAACCAAGTGCAATGAGTGCAACTAATGATCCAGAACTTTCTATACAGATTCAGTATAGAGGGTCTTATATACAACAGGCCTGGCTCTTATTGGTATGAGTCCTATAATAACTTTATTCCAGTATTAGGTTATGTTCACACAACGTGAACGACCGGCTGTTCCATGATTTTTATGGCCGTAGTGTTCTGATCAGTGTGCGCCCGCATCAGAACTCCCCATAGGACACAATGAGCCGCTCGCTTCATTGTGTGAACTGACTGGGTTTCCTACGGCCACAATTCACTGAATTGCAGCCGCAGAAAACTGACATGTCAGTTCTTTGCGGCGCCGCACGAGATCCCGGCTGGAGCGTAAACGATGTGTATACACTGTGGCAGGGATCCCATAGAATAATAGGCTATGTTCCCCTCCGCACATAATATATATATAATATATAGACATCAGGGGAAGCTGCAGCACTAGTGACACAGACAGCTCCCCCCAGTGTATAATGTCTATTCTAATACTAACCTGTATTATATAGACATCAGGGGAGGCTGCAGCACTAGTGACACAGACAGCTCCCCCCAGTGTATAATGTCTATTCTAATACTAACCTGTATTATATAGACATCAGGGGAGGCTGCAGCACTAGTGACACAGACAGCTTCCCTCAGTGTAATGTCTATTCTAATGGTAACATGTATTATATAGACATCAGGGGAGGCTGCAGCACTAGTGACACAGACAGCTCCCCCCAGTGTATAATGTCTATTCTAATGCTAACCTGTATTATATAGACATCAGGGGAGGCTGCAGTACTAGTGACAGAGACAGCTTCCCTCAGTGTACTGTCTATTCTAATGGTAACATGTAACATATATACATCAGGGGAGGCTGCATCGCTTTTCACACAGACAGCTCCCCCCAGTGTAATATCTACTCAAATGCTAACATGCATTATATAGACATCAGGGGAGTCTGCAGCACTAGTGACACAGACAGCTTCCCCTAGTCTAATGTCTATTCCAGTGGTAACATGCATTATATAGACATCAGGGGAGGCTGAGTATTGCGATTTGTAGCTGTGATAGCATCAAGGCTTGAGCAGCCCTGCAGTTCTCCACACGACGCGGCTATTGGTAGCTGTGTCACCCCTTACTGCTGCCAATGTAAAAAAAAAATAAAATAAAATATATATATATATATATATATATATATATATACATTTTCTGAATGTTATACAACTCAGTTCCATTATCAGTGAAGACTGATGACAGCGCACAGCTCCGTATGTTTGTCGTCTTAGTTTTTTGCCCTTCCCATTGTTATGATGCTGTTTTGTGGTTAAAATTTGAAAAGTACAGGGAATTTTCTTAACCTGAAACCTGAGGAGGTGGCGATAAACCTGTAAAATCATCACATAAAAGGGGTCATCCTTTCTTCCCTGAAACAACAGGCTGGGATACAGGTCATACTTATACTGCGTTTTATTTTTTTGACCTTCGCCAGGTGATGATATAACTTACATACTATCTATATTCTGAGGTTCAGTATGGATATATTAATACCAGATTTATATGGTTTCTAGTTTGTTTCACGTTTTACTGGTATTGCCTGATAAAAACTCCAAAATAATTAGGGTTTTTTTGTGTGTTACCTTATTATCATTGGTGTTTTTGGGTTTTCTCGTTTTTTTGCCAGGATGAGCTGTAGATTTCTTACAACTTTTTGTGCATGTGGGATCAACAACCATAAAAAATGCAATTCTGTCAATGATTTTTAGCTTCTTTTACATCATATTATAAATACCAGATATGTTTCATAGCATGAATTGTTATGGCAACAACATATATATATATATATATATATATATATATACATACTTTTTTTCCAATCAGTTTTTTATTAGGGTAAAGGATTAACTAGAACATGAAATGGACAATGTGCAATAAACATGCATGGGATAGGTTTTATTCCATAGGAGACTACACAATTTTCTGCAACCTCTTAAAGGGGTTATGCAACGTTAGAAAAACATGGCCGCTTTCTTCCAGAGACAGCACCGCTCAAGTCTCCAGTTTGGGTGCAGGTTTTGCGACTGAATTGCATTGAAGTGAATGGAGTTTAATTCCAAACTACACCTGAACTGGAGACGAGAGTGGTGCCGTCTCTGGGAGAAAGCGGCCATGTGTTTTCTAACACTGGATAACGCCTTAAGGGTAGCTTCACACGTACCGTATCGCTGCGTATTTAACGCTACATTTTTATCGCTGCATTTTTATCGCACGTGTTTGGTGCGATTTTTGAAATTTCTGATCTTCCTATTCTCAGGAGTCCAGTGGGTGGTGTCACACAATGATAGGACCGCCCACTGGACTCCTTAGAAGGGATTTCAATAAATGAATTACAAGTCATGCTGAATCTTTTCCCATAATCATATATATTAAACTTCTCAGTGCTCCCTGCTCTATAACAAGATGCTGAGAGCTAAGATAGCATTCTCATAGTGACGGGTTAACCCTTTGAGGACCAGGCCCAAAATGACCCAGTGGACTGTGCAAATTTAGATTTTTGTGTTTTCATTTTTTCCTTCTCCCTTCTAAGAGCTCTAGCACTTTCAGTTTTCTATCTACAAGGCCATGTAATGGCTTATTTGTTACAGGAATAGTTGTACTGTGTAATGGCGTTTTTCATTTTACCATAACATGTATGACGGAATCCCAAATATATTATTTATGAAGATATAAATAGGTGAAAGCGTAAAAAAGAATGCAATATGGTAACGTTTGGGGGGTTCCTGTGTCTACGTAATGCACTATATGGTAACAGCGACATGATACCATTATTCTATAGGTCAGTCCGAACACAACCATATGCAGGTTACACAGATTCTCTAATATTATATATTTTTTATGAAATCCTATTTTTTGGCATTTTGTTAATAAAATGGGCCTATTGTGACGCTTATAACTGTTTTATTTTTTCACCTACGGGGCTGTATGGGGCGTCATTTTTTGTGCCATGATCTCTAGTTTTTATTAATACCATATTTGTGAAGATCGGACATTCTGATCACTTTTTATTAAATTTTTTTATATACTGTATAATGTAACAAAAAAGGTAATCTTGGCACTTTTTTCCCTCTTTTTATTAGATCAGACAATTACGCACGCTACGGTATATTGTATGTTTATTTATTTTTATATGTTTTATTTATATAATGGGAAAGGGGGGGGTGATTTTAACTTTTATTGGGGGAGGGGCTTTGGGGTAGGTAATAATGATTTTTACTTTTTTTTTTTTTAACACATTTTAAGTCCCCCTGGGATACATGACTTTGATTTTATACACTGATCATTGCTATGCCATAGGCATAGCAATGATCAGTGTGATGGGCGATTAGCTCATTGAGCCTGCCTGTGCAGGCTCAGTGAGCAGATCGCCGATCAGACCGCACAGAGGCAGGTGAGAGACCTCCGGCGGTCCGTTACAACGAACGCGACCCCCACAGTCACACTGTGGGGGTCCTGATCGGTAAATGAGAGGACTCCGGTGTTTAAGGGGTTAGTGACACGCTGCAGCGCGATCGCTGCAGCCTGTCATTAACGGTGAGGTGATGGCTGCTCAGTGCAGCTGGCCTCCACCTCCTTCATCGTAAAGGACGTACTCGTACGCCCAGGGTCGTCTAGGGGTTAAAGCTGATAATGGTAATAATTTTAATCCTGGAAATGAAGGGGTTGCAGATATGTCAATTTCAGTAAATATTTTTTTATTTTCCATTAAATACCAATTTTAGATCATCTTTGAGTAGCAATATGTATATACTGTGTATGGCCTCTAGGGGTCTCACTACTGATGTTCCTCAGTTATTCCTCCTGCAAATGTATGAATAACTTGACAATTGGGTGTTACTATTGACGGTGGGGCGTGTTCCTACACCATCTGTCCAATCAGTTTTGACACTGATATCCTATTGGCAAGGGGAATTAGAACATTCAATTGTTAATGTGTTCCTGCATTTTCAGTAGGAGTAATAGAGGAACAACACAATGCAAGGTCCTAAAGATGTTCTAGAATTCTTCTTCAAGGGGTTATCCAGGATTAGGAAAACACAGCTACTTTCTTGCAAAAACAGTACCACCCCTGTTGGTTGTGTGTGGTATTACAATTCAGCTCCATTCACGTCAATGGAAATGAGCTGCAAAACCCACAGAAGAGCTGATTCTGGAAGAAAGCGGCCATTTTTTCCCAAGCCTGGATTATCCCTTTAAGGAATGTTCACGTGTTTTTTTAAGGTAAAAATACGACTGTAAAAAATAATCATAATAATTATATACAGCCGTAATTATGAAAATATGGTCGTATTTTTACCTAAAAAAAACAAACAAACGTAAATATCCTTTAATCTGAATACAGATAATCAGTACAACAAATATGTCAGGTGACTTGTTATTTTATTCTGGTGTTTTCCTCATCAGAAACTGTTCCTTTAAGATTCCACCCACTGATTGGCTTCGGCTGTATAACTTTAGGTTTAGTAGTTTCCTCTTAACATTGTTGGAGGAAAACATTTCGCCCACTTAAAGGAATCTGTGCCCGTAAGTAGAACCCTCAGGTAATAACGCTGCACAAAGTAAACAAACAGAAAACTTTTTTGAAAGAAGAAAAATACCTGAGAGGGAAGTCGAAGTTGAACTAGCAAAGACATGTCCTGAAAGGTGGACTAGACTTATGCAACCTGCCTGCAATCTTTATAGCCACCATCAATGGTGTAATGCTATGAAACACGCTGTCACTCACAGGGGGACTTATCGGAAAGGACTTATCCTTAAAGGGCCCCTGCCCCTAAAAGTGTATAACAGTTCAGTCTATCTTAAATTGTCACTGTTGCAATAACTTTCAAAATCTTAACCAACAGTTGATGTGATATAAAGCAAATTACTAATTTACATTCATTTTTTTTTTTAGTTATCATGGAAAACACTGCACTTCCTGTTTTTTGTCTCTTTTTTCTCAAAAAACAGCAATCTCCTTAAATTCCTGTGTTTAGTCTGGTTTTTTTCAACCAGCACAAGTCAGAAAATCTGCCTTCAGGAGACTGGACCTGGATACAGTTTGTATAGCTGTTATATAGCAGCCTTCAGGAGATTGGACCTGGATACAAGTAAGTATAGCTGTTATATAGCTGCCTTCAGGAGATTGGATCTGGTTACAGTAAGTATAGCTGTTATATAGCAGCCTTCAGAAGATTGGACCTGGATACAAGTAAGTATAGCTGTTATATAGCTGCCTTCAGAAGACTGGACCTGGATACAGTAAGTATAGCTGTTATATAGCAGCCTTCAGGAGACTGGACCTGGATACAGTAAGTATAGCTGTTATATAGCAGCCTTCAGGAGACTGGACCTGGATACAGTAAGTATAGCTGTTATATAGCAGCCTTCAGGAGACTGGTCCTGGATACAGTAAGTATAGCTGTTATATAGCTGCCTTCAGGAGACTGGACCTGGATACAGTAAGTATAGCTGTTATATAGCAGCCTTCAGGAGACTGGACCTGGATACAGTGAGTATAGCTGTTATATAGCAGCCTTAAGGAGACTGGACCTGGATACAGTAAGTATAGCTGTTATATAGCTGCCTTCTGGAGACAGGACCTGGATACAGTAAGTAGAGCTGTTATATAGCTGCCTTCAGGAGACTGAACCTGGATAAGTAAGTACAGTAAGAGATGCTGCATAAGCATATGCTTTGAACTAATACTACTGCCATCATGACCACATATTACCACTGTATAGAAATTAAAAAAATATACTGTTACCGAATAATACCTCCACGCCATGATCACACATTATTACCACACTGCCTGTAAGTAATTCCTATTATACCCAGATCACTATTTCCCCATACAGTGATCTTACAGCAATAGATGCCACCAATACACAGGTGCCTTGCAGACCATATAGGTGAGCAGCGCAGTTGAATCCAGTGATTCACAGGGGGCATCTTCTCTGATTGAAGTTGTTCTCATTCGTCATCTTCTCCACTTCTCCAATGGCCCAGACTGCTATGAAGATCTCTTTCATCCATGTATTGTCTGTACAGAATTTGCCAGGCAAACCCTGATTCATAATAATACCTGATTACACAGAAATAAGGCCATCTTTGTGCCCCAAAACAATAAATAGCCTTCTTTGTGCCTTCACAAAGTAGTTAGGCTTCTTTTTTTTGCATCCCAAACAACAGTTGTCCCCCTTTGTTAGGGCCACGGCGGCGTCCCGTGCTCCGGACCGCCGCCGCACCCTCTCTCCTACATCTGCAGCAGCCGGTGTCCATAGGCAGGGACCCGGCGCTGCTGTTGCTTCGGCCCCGGGGGGCGCCTCACCACACCGCGCTCCTGTCCGTCGCTGTGCCGGCCGGCGCGCGCGTCCCCGCCTCCTAGGGCGCGCGCGCGCGCCGGCTGTCTCAGAGTTAAAGGGGCAGTGCGCTCCTAATTGGTCCATGTGTCAATCACTCCCCTATAAGTTCCAGCTCTGCCCCCTTCCAGGTGTTGGAGCCTCTACATGCTTCCCATAGCGTTTGGCCCAGCTCCCTGTTGTTCCTGACCTTAGTCCTTGTCCCTTGTTCCTGTCTTCAGTCCTTGTCCCTAGTCCTTGCCCGCTGCCTTCCTATTGTTCCTGAGTCCTGTCCGCCACCTGCGAGCACGTCTACAGTCCTCTGCCTGCACTATCTCCTGCCTACTGCTCCTGCCACGCCTCGCCTGCCGTCACTAGCAACCAAGCCAGGGCTAGCGACCTGGGGGTCGCCTGCCGCAGCAAGTCCATCCCGCCCGCGGGCTCTGGTGAAAACCAGCGGCCCCTTAGACTCCGCTCCCTGGTGAGGTTAGTGCTATCGCTAGTGACGGTCCAGTGGATCCACTACTCCAGGCGTTACACCCTTTTGTGTCCTAAAACCCTAGTTTTAGCCGTTTCATGTCCCCTACATTATAGTTAGTCCTTTTGTCTGTCTCCACGATAAAGTTATCCTCCTTTTGTGCCCCCACACTTTAATTAGGCCTCTTTCTGCCCCCACAGTTTAGTTAGGCCCCTTTGTGCCTCCACACTTTTATTCAGGCCCTTTTGTGTCTCTCTCTATTCCCATGCTTAGTGGTTGTGTCTTCTGCTGGTGCAGGCAGTATACTGAAGTTATATCATTGTGCTGCCTCTTCTAGGTACACATCCCTGGCTGCTCCTGATTCCATGTAGTCTGTAGGCCTAAATCAGTCTACACCTTACAAGTGCAAGTGACAGATAGGGAGTCAATGGCTCTCTGCTCAACCATACTTTTCAATGATCTCTATTTCTTAAGGTCCCTATACACTTTAGATGCCATAACCCACTGCTTGTGGCAGATTCAGCCATCAATCTAAGGTGTATGGGGCTCTCCCGACTGTCCACCATCAGATGATGTTGGTGTTGATAGAGGTCGGCCATGATGAAAAATCACGGCCAACCCCTTTGTTTTGGGAGATACAAGCCACAGCCAGAGCTCTCTCACTGCAGCTTATCCCTCCTCATAGACAGTAAAACAGGAACGATCGTCTGTATGTCAGTTATTGAAAGAGTACGTGGCCAGTGGCCGGTGGGGATCCTATCCTGACTAGCCCTTCATAGTTACATAGTTACATAGTTACATAGTTAATACGGTTGAAAAAAGACACATGTCCATCAAGTTCAACCAAGGAGGGGATGGATACAGGGAAGGGGGAGGGGTGATAGGTTCTATACATATGCATTTATATTATTTTGCTCTAAGAACTTGTCTAGGCCGGTTTTGAAGCCCTCTACTGTTTTTGCTGTGACCAGATCCTGTGGTAGACTGTTCCACAGATTCACAGTTCTCATGGTAAAGAAGGCTTGTCGCCTCCGGAGATTGAACCTTTTTTTCTCCAGGCGGAGGCAGTGGCCTCTTGTCCTTTGAGGGGGTTTTACCTGGAACATCTTTTCCCCATATCTCTTGTAGGGGCCATTTATATATTTAAATAAGTTAATCATATCTCCCCTTAAACGTCTCTTCTCCAGACTAAACAAATGTAATTCTTTTAATCTCTCCTCATAACTAAGATGCTCCATTCCCCTTATTAGTTTAGTTGCCCGTCTTTGTACCCTCTCCAGCTCTAGAACATCCTTTTTATGAATCGGGTTCCAAAACTGGACAGCGACTCCAGATGAGGCCGCACCAAAGCTTTATAAAGCGGTAATATTATATCCCTGTCCCGAGAGTCCATGCCTGTTTTAATGCATGACAATATCCTGCTGGCCTTAGAAGCAGCTGACTGACATTGTGTACTGTTCTGTAGTCTATTATCTACAAGTACACCCAGATCCTTCTCCATCAGTGACTCTCCCAGAATAACTCCCCCCAGGACATATGATGCATGTGGGTTATTAGTACCCAGGTGCATAACTTTACATTTATCCACATTGAACCTCATTTGCCAAGTGGACGCCCAAACACTCAGTGTGTCTAAGTCATCCTGTAACATCTGCACATCCTCCATAGACTGTACTGTACTACACAGCCTGTAACATCTGCACATCCTCCATAGACTGTACTACAAAGCTTGGTGTCATCTGCAAAGATAGAAACATTGCTGTTAATTCCATTCTCAATATCATTAATAAACAAGTTAAACAGAAGAGGGCCCAGTACTGACCCTTGGGGTACACCACTTATTACCGGGGACCATTCGGAGTAGGAATCATTGACCACCACTCTCTGGGTACGATTATTAAGCCAGTTTTCAATCCAGTTACACATTAAATTTTCCAAACCAATAGACTTTAACTTACCCATCAGACGTCCATGAGGAACTGTGTCAAACGCTTTTGCAAAATCCAGGTACACTATATCCACAGCCGCGCCGCCATCCAGGCTTCTACTTACCTCTTCATAGAAACATATTAGGTTGGTTTGACAGCTTCTGTCCTTAGTAAAACCATGCTGGTTATCACTTATAATACTATTAGCCACCACATATTCCTGGATGTAGTCCCTTATAAGCCCCTCAAATAGTTTCCCCACAATGGACGTTAAGCTTACGGGTCTATAGTTACCTGGGGAAGTTCGAGAGCCCTTTTTGAAGATCGGCACTACATTTCATAAAAAATGAGAAAAAGCAAAGAGATAAGTATGCATGCCGCCTCTCTTCATTGCAGGTTATAGGAATTGTGAAATGTCAGGCTGTTTCCATGTTCTCCTACCCATGGGATTCCAAGAAAGGAAACATTTACCTGTCAGACAACAATGGCGCATGCTGGTGATCACTCCCAGCGTTCCGATCACCACTGATCTAGTAATTATCACCTCTCTGGTAGATCAGTGATAAAAGCTTCTGTCTGGATTACCCCTTCATGAACCATATTGAAAATAATATGTCAGCCATAGGTTATGTTCACACAATGTATGTGTTGTAGAAATCACGGCCGTTGCAAGTACCGGTCGGGATGATCTTTTCTGAAAACGGCCGATGTCATACAACATGTGAACATGGCCATATACTGTATACATTCCTCGTGAGGTTCATTTTAAAGTTCACCAGTAAAGCATAGAATTATCTAGACGTTCCACTCTACAAATTAAGAGTCACAAAAAATGTATATAACAATAGCATTTCCTTTAAGTTTTATTTTTTTTTTTATTTTTTCCTGAAATATATTCATTCCATTCCGTGGACATTTACTGACATTTACAGACTAGGAAGGTTGGGGAAAGATCTGGGTGCATGTAAAGATCTGGGTACAGCCAAACAATAAGGAAATTCAGTAAAAATACCTGGGTATTTATAGCATGTCCAGACAGAATGCACCTGCCTGCTGATCAGGAAACAGTGACATTGCACAAGGCAAAGATTTCCTCATATTTGTATGGTAGATCTATATAGGGGGAATGCTGAGAGAGAGAAAGCTTTGTATCCTTCAATGGAACCTGGTAGGTAAAGGGTGACGTTATCATCAGGATGGCTGGACTGTCATATATGGAGGTAAAAACTAACATATAGTACTACGCTGCAGAATCTGTTGGCGCTATACAAATAAATATTATTATTATTACTGCACATTATACTACTATGACTTTTAAGAAAGTTTGTTTAAATGCCTGGGGCTAGGTTCACACTACATATCTTTCCGCTCGTAGTGCGAACCGCGAATATCCGCACGTAGTTTTGAGGTTGATGCGTTCGCTTGAAAGTATACGATATATGCACGCACAATGCACACTACGTATGAGCTTACGGCCGGATCGTATACGGCACCGTGAAAAATGAACAAGAGGACGGAAATGTTCCAACTCACGGCCGTGGATTTCCATGCGGTCCCGTACGAAGTACTTATTTCAGCCAAATTGAACTTGATTTTTCGATCCAAAAGGTTCTGTGAGTTTTATTGGGCTGGGCGAAGATTTCCAAGTAAATGACCTGCCTCAGATTGCTTCGAAACAAGCTAGGGAAGCATAACTGTACTACGGGCGTATGTTCGCGGTGCGTACGCATCCGGCGCCATGTCGATTTTTCCCACGCCCGTAGTTTCAGCCGCACATGTACGGCGGCGTACGAACTGCAGACGGAATCGTACGCAGTGTGAACATAGCCTAAATGTGGAGTCTCGGAGGTAGCCAAGCAGTGTGGGACTGGGGTATCTGGGGCCCACCAGAGGAAATGATCCCGGGGGCCCACCAATATAGAACCAGTGAGAAACAACATGTCAGTCAGTGTTTGTGCAGGTTCTAAAGCTGGGGGCCCGCTGGAGCTGGTGGGCCAGTCCGACATTGTAGCCAGGTGGTGTTAGCTAGGGCTTGTTGCGACACAACTGCGGCACTTGTCACCAGTCCTTAGTGGTGTAAGCCCTCCCTGATAGTCCCTGGTTGTGTGGTGAGAGTAAGGGCCCTATTCCACCGGACGATTATCGTTCGCATAATCGGTAACCATTAACAATCACAAATGACCGCTATTGCGAAAGACCTTAAAACGTTCACTCATTTCCATGGAACGATAATCGTGACTTGCGATCGTTTTTTCTTCGCTATTGCGTTCGTATCTACTGCGAACGACCAAACGATGTCCTATTCAATGCGAACGATTTGTGAACGTTTTGCGAACGAGCAACGATAAAAATTGGTCCAGGTCTTATAAAGCGATCAACGATTTCTCATTCGGTCATTAATCGTTAACTGCATTTTAACCGAACGATTATTGTTTAGATTCAAACAATTTAATGACAATCTTAACGATAATCGTCCGGTGGAATAGGGCCCTAAGGAAAGACAGAGTCCTGGATAACATAAAGGGAACCAATCAGTACGATTCTGCTGATATGGTTCCCTCTAGCACAGTATAACTCTACTGTGCAGTTCGCAGGGAGAGGGACAGCAACTGCAGCCATGGCAGGTATGGGCCGCAAGCTGCACAGTAGATCTATACGGTGCTGGTGGGAACCATAACAGCACAATCATTCTGATTGGTTCCCTTTAAACACTTGAATAATTTTTGGTACTTTTACACGGAGCGATAATTCGCCCGATCGCACAATTAACGATTTTGAATGAACGATGTTTTTTTATAACGATCAGCGTTTAGACGGAACGATACATCGTATGGAAAATTCGCTATGCGATCGTTTAAGCCTATCTCACACATAGGTGAAATCGGTGAAAGACTGTTTACACTGAACGATCTGCGATTTTTTTGCAAACGATCAACGATGATTTGAGAACATGTTGAAAGATCAAAATGAACGATTTATTGCTCGTCGTTTGATCGTTTGCTGCGTTTACACATACGATTATCGTTCGAATTCGATAGTTATCATGCAAATTCTAACGATAAATCGTTCCGTGTAAAAGGACCATTACTGAAATTTTCCAGTACAGACAGAGCAGAGAGAGAATCATGCGTCTGTGCAGTCCTCTCCCCGCTCATTCCTCTGATTGGTCACAATCTGAACACTGAAACCCTGTCCGATAAAAACTTTTGACATGTCTCTCTGATGTGTCAGGCTGGAATCACACAGGGCAGTGTTTGTGCCAAAACTAGAAGTGGATTCAATTGGGTTGGAAAATATATAGGGAGGACTGGTACTTCTCTTTCCTGTTGGATCCACTTCTGGTTTGGGCACAAAAACTGCCATGTGTGTTTCCAGCCTTAAAAATTTTTTTTAGTGACAGGTACATTTTACATTTTTTTAATGGAAAATCAGCATGGAAATCCATAGTGGTGAAAATCAGCATAGTTTGGTAGGGATTTGCAAAGGAAATTTCTGTTAAAATTCAAAATCTTTCTACAGAAACCGGGAAATCCGGAGTGACGTTCACACCAGTAGGGCCGCATGCAGCTCATTTTGCAGATGTTGATTTCATGATTGAAGTTGATGGGCAAAATCTGCAACCAGACAGGTAATATTCAGCACAATATTCAGTCCCCAAGATATTGCCCTAAAACCTTTTATGCAAATGAGCTTCTTTAGTGCATTGGAGGTGCCCCCCCCCCCCACACACACACAAACACTGCTTTCCCAGCTTGCCATTTCATACATATTCCTGATGATGAAGCTGTGACATCGCTCCCATAATGATATTGATATTAGCCGGCTGAAGAGGTGCACTGGGAGAGCTGGGATCGCCTCCATTTGCATCAATGGAGCCACGTCACAGAGAGGAGGGGGTTTCCTACCACTGGGGACGGGCCAGCTCCAGTGCTTCAGGCCAGGCCGGTGACCGAGAATAGACCGGCAATGGGCATGGGAACCAGGCGTGATGGCAGCAGATCCCTGCTATCCCAGTAGTTTGTTTCTCAACATGTTTGAAAGACAAACCATACAACGATCAGCCGACATGTACGATGTTGGCTGATCGTTGCCTTCTATTCCAAAGGACAATTATCGGCCGTAACGGCCGATAGTCGTTCTGTGGAATAGGGCCTTTACTTAAGTACTTTATTATTTTCCAAGTAGTTTATATCCCCACACTACAAGGCAGCGGCAATAACTACTGACTCCCTATAGTTTCCTATGGATCCAGAATATAGTGAAGCAGAAGGATTCACCAGACACCTGACTCTTATAAGGAATCCCTACTCACCTAGCAGCATGATGTCACTGACATTACAGGAAGTACACGTGACCTCATCAGCAGGATTATCTGTATATTAGTCTCAGGCTGGAAATACACTGGTATAATAGTAACGTAGAAACTAAATCCTAATAAGTTATCAATCTTCTATCTATCTATCTATCTATCTATCTATCTATCTATCTATCGCCTATCTATCTATCTATCTATCTATCTATCTATCTATCTATCTATCTATCTATCTCCTATCTATCTATCTATCTCCTATCTATCTATCTCCTATCTATCTATCTATCTATCTATCTCCTATCTATCTATTATCTATCTCTTATCTATCTATCTATCTACCTATCTATCTCCTATCTATCTATCTATCTATCTATCTATCTATCTATCTATCTATCTATTATCTATCTCCTATCTATCTATCTATCTATCTATCTATCTATCTATCTATCTCCTATCTATCATCTATCTGTCTATCTATTTCCTATCTATCTATCTATCTATCTATCTATCTATCTATCTATCTATCAAAACACAAATACCGCAGCACTCAGTGAAGATTCCTGGCCCGGTGCCGTAGCTCACACCCTGATCCACAGGTGTCTATATAAATATCCAAAAAGTAACCGCAGCACACAGGACTTTAGTGAAAAAATAAATCTGTATTGGTGATTATTCCATACAAAACACACGGAAAAATAGAAAGCCTTTCTATTTTTCCGTGTGTTTTGTATGGAATAATCACCAATACAGATTTATTTTTTCACTAAAGTCCTGTGTGATGCGGTTACTTTTTGGATATCTATCTATCTATCTATCTATCTATCTATCTATCTATCTATCATTATCTATCTATCACTCCCTCTTTTTCTCTCCCTCCCCTCTCTTTCTCTGACCCGATCTCTCTCCCTCCCCTTTATCTCTCTGTCTCCCTTCCCCCTCTCTTTCTCTCTCCCCCCTCTCACTCCCCTCTCTTTCTAACTCCTCTCTCTTTATGTGCCCCATCTCTCCCCCTCCTTCTCTTCCCCCCTCTCGTTCTCTCTCACTCCCCTCTCTTTCTCTACCCCATCTCTCTTTATCTGCCCCATCTCCCCCCCCCCCCCGTCTCCCTCTCTCTCTCACTCCCCTCTCTTTCTCTCTCTCACTCCCGTCTTTCTCTCTTACTCCCCTCTCTTTCTCTTCCCCCCCTCCCCCTTCTCTTTCTCTCTCTCTCACTCCCCTCTTTCTTTCTCTTTCTCTCCCCTCTCTTTCTCTACCCCATCTCTCTCCCTCTCTTTCTCTCACTCCACTCTCTTTCTCTCTCACTCACCTCTCTTTATCTGCCCCATCTCCCCGCCCCCCGTCTCCCTCTCTCTCTCACTCCCCTCTCTTTCTCTCTCACTCCCCTGTCTTTCTCTCTCTCACTCCCGTCTTTCTCTCTTACTCTTCTCTCTTTCTCTTCCCCCCCTCCCCCTTCTCTTTCTCTCTCACTCCCCTCTTTCTTTCTCTTTCTCTCCCCTCTCTTTCTCTGACCCCATCTCTCTCTCTCCCCTTTCTCTGCCCCCCTTCTCTCTCTCCCCATCTTTCTCTCTCACTCCCCTCTCTTTCTCTGACCCCATCTCTCTCTCTCCCCATCTTTCTCTCTCACTCCCCTCTCTTTCTCTGACCCCATCTCTCTCTCTCCCCATCTTTCTCTCTCACTCCCCTCTCTTTCTCTGACCCCATCTCTCTCTCTCCCCTTTCTCTGCCCCCCTTCTCTCTCTCTCTCTCTCTCTCTCTCTCTCTCTCTCTCTCTCTCTCTCGCCATCCTTTTCATATCATTCTCCGTCTGAATCATTTGTCCCACATGACAATCCCATGGAGATGACACAGGATTTGTAGTCGTAGGAATCAGGTGCAGGTAGATCATATGAGGCGTCCAGCTGCAGTGTGTATATGGCGGTATAGTGGACTTATGGTCTGTTATGTAACTCATCATGTGCTGGGGATTTCCCATCAGCTCTTTGTAAACAATGACAAAGGAAAAACATCAGCACCCGACAAGCCAAGGTGAATATATCTAGATGAATATAAATATATATATATATTTCTTTTTCATCTAGCTGTATTCACTTTGTCTTGTCGATTAGATTTAGCTAAACAACAAAGTCACCTAAAGGCCCTATTCCAAGGAACGATTATCGGCCATATTCGGCCAATAATCGTCCCGTGGAATAGAGGGCAACGATCAGCCGACATCGTTCATGTCGGCTGATCGTTGCGTCGCTTGTTTTTCAAATATGTTGAAATACTAGCGACTGGGATAGCAGCGATCTGCTGCTGTCGCTCCGTGGAATAGGGGCGGCAGCAGCAGACCGCCACTATCCTCTATGGGCTGCCCGGACGATCTAGCGATCACCCGGGCTGCCCCCCCCCCGCAGCTCCTCCCCCCTCCCTTCTGAGATGGCTGATGTAAACAAGTCCCTATCTGCAACTTTGCCGGGAGGGATAATTAACAACTTGATCTCAGATTAACCCTCCCCGCATTACAAAGCAGCTACAAAGTTGCAGATAAAGCTTGTCAGGGAATTGTTAACATCAGCTGTCTCAGAAGGGAGGGGGGAGGAGGGGGAGACAGAGAGAAAAGCTTCCACACAGATTTCTGTCTCTTCAGCACAAAGCAGCAGCTCAGCACTGGGGGAAGGAGACTGAATAGATAATACCAAGTATGGAAGGAATTGTTAGTCACATCATGGGAAGAAACATACTGTATGAAAAGTTATGTTTGAGCGGAATATTCCTTCAAAGATTTTTTTTTTTTTTTTGCTTCTTAAGATTGTAGGGGTCCAAGAGGTTTGCCCCTGTCTAATTATAAGTGACATGTCATGTCAGCCCCCGCATTATCAGAGGACCCAGATAATGGCATAGGATTATACTGCAGAAAGAAATCTATGATGGATCTTTAGGATTATCGGGGTCATTTTTTCTTCACTCGCCACCATGTAACATCTATTTCATTGTGTCAATTAGAAGACATAATGACTTGGCATATAGACAGCTGTGATGTATAGTACAGCCCTATAGGCTTCATGTGAGAAGTGATGATGGCATTACATTGACATAGGGACCTAATAGGGTGCATGAGTCACTGTGACACCTTTAGCTCATCGTACACTATGTCAGCGAACACATCGGCAATATGCACTCGTCCTCTTTTTATATCTGGAGCTGCATTGTGAGTCATGCCTGCTTCTGATCGGTGACTTAGAGAGCAGCATTAAAGGGACAGCACCCTGGGTATAATGCTTTCCAGTGAACATTACTGTGGAGTAGTCAGGGTAGCTGAGGATAGTAGTTCTGTGAGTAGTCACATGTGGCTTGTTTGTGGATGGCTGACCCTGTATACTTTGTCCCCATAGTGACACAATGAGAATCCTAGACACTTGGATTCTCTATACAGCAATCCAGACAGGGACTTCTCATACAGGGCAAGGCTATGTTCACACAACATAAGTTCCGTGGTAATCACGGCCATTGTTGCAACGGCTGTGATTAGTATGGAACTTGCGTTGTGCTGCAGGCTGAGGGAATCCTGGCCGGAGTGTATACACATAGGGGGAGATTTATCAAACACGGTGTAAAATGGAACTGGCTCAGTTGCCCCTAGCAACCAATCAGATTCCACCTTTCATTTTCCAAAGAGTCTGTAAGGAATGAAAGATGGAATCTGATTGGTTGCTAGGGGCAACTGAGCCAGATTCACTTTACACCATGTTTGATGAATCTCCCTCATAGTGTACACTCCGGCCAGGATCCCTAGTGGCGCCGCGAGAAACTGACATGTCAGTTTTCTGTGGCCACTATTTAATGAATACCCTGTCAGTGCGCATATTGGGGGAGATTTATCAAACATGGTGTAAGGTAAAAATGGCTCAGTCGCCCCTAGCAACCAATCAGATTCCACCTTTCATTCCTCACAGACTCTTTGGAAAATGAATCTGATTCCAGGTGGAATCTGATTGGTTGCTAGGGGCAACTGAGCCAGTTTTATTTTACACCATGTTTGATAAATTTTCCCCATTGTGTGCAGTGGAGAGTTCTGATGCGGGTGCACACGGATGCACCCGCATTATAACTCAGTGGCGCTAAAGATCATTCGGCCGTTACTGCAGTACCGGCCAGGATGATCTTTTCTGAAACCGCCCGTTCCGTGACCCGGCTGGGTCACGGAACGGCCGGTCTCATACAGCATCTGAACATAATCCAAGGTTGTGAAGTTATAGCATTTGTAATGGATGATAGGAATTTGGTCACAGTTAGGGACAAAGCAATTTTTAACTATTAGCGATTAACGATAAACGATCGCAAACAAGATTGTTTATAGACCTAAAATCGTTCACCATATTACACAGAACCATAGTTGTTAGTTACCATTGTTACAATGATTGTTACTACAATTGTTTACTCCATCTGATCCCAGCAAAAGAAGAAACAATGCGGAGTTACATTGAACGATTAGCAAATGATTAACAATGATTTTAGCGAATTGAATGATCGCCAAACACGAACAATTATTCGATCGTTGCCTGCAAGTACACGGAACGATTATCATTTGATTTCAAACAATATCACAATTTTCCGCATGACGTATATGGTATGACGGTATGGGGTATAAGCACTACTAGATTGTAAAAAAGGAAGTGCTCCTTTAGCTAATAGATCAACTCATTAAAATTCAATTGACAGGTTTAGTATGATCACTACCAGACCTACTGGTGGTAAACATAATTGACACAGAATGTGTGGGGCAAGATGAAGCAGCTCAAAGGTTTCTATAAAGCAACAGGTGATGCCATGTCCTAAAGTCACTGATATACAAACTCAAATTCAGCCTAGAAAGAGTTACAAAGCCATTGGTAACAAGTCAAAATGCAGTAATCCACACTTACACATTATTTTCAAAGGAAGAAAAGGTGGTAAACCCTCTCAGGAGCGGCTGGCCTACCAAAATATCACCAAGAACGTTCCATCGACAACTTATCCACTATGAACCAAAATATCATCAAGAACGTTCAATTGACAACTCATCCACTATGAACGAAAATATCACCAAGAACGTTCCATCGACAGCTTATCCACTATGAACGAAAATATCACCAAGAACGTTCCATCAACAACTTATCCACTATGAACGAAAATATCACCAAGAAAGTTCCATCAACAACTTATCCACTATGAACGAAAATATCACCAAGAACGTTCAATTGACAACTCATCCACTATGAACGAAAATATCACCAAGAACGTTCCATCAACAACTTATCCACTATGAACGCAAATATCACCAAGAACGTTCTATCAACAACTTATCCACTATGAACGCAAATATCACCAAGAACGTTCCATCAACAACTTATCCACTATGAACGCAAATATCACCAAGAACGTTCCATCAACAACTTATCCACTATGAACGCAAATATCACCAAGAACGTTCCATCAACAACTTATCCACTATGAACTAAAACATCTAAAGAACCGCAGGTCTCGCTTCACTCTCTAATTAATATGATTCTACAAGAAAAATGGCATCTATGGACGAGTTGCAAGACACAAACCATCGCTAAACAAGTCACATGTAGATAACCCTCCCCTCCCCTACACTACTGGGATAATATTTTGTGGACTGATGAGTCTAAGGTGAAACTTTTTGGAATGACCATCTAAAGCCGCATTCTGTGTTTCCATATTTATATCTTATAGTAGTTGAAGGAGATGAAATTTTTAAATGTGACCTATTAGCAAAAATAGAGGAAAGGGTGAAGGGCAAAAATGTTTCACAACATTGTAGAGCATTAGATTGCTAGATGCACCTCAAGGGAGGTTCACAGTCCACAGTGTCAGACAAGACGTGTCTGACGATATTCAGTTTTATGCACATTTCTGCTGGGAAGCTACAGAATTAGTGTCACGGCCGCGGCGGCGTCCCATGCTCCGGGCCGCCGCCGCGACCTCCCCCCATCTCATGCAGCTGCCGGGGTCCCGGTGCAGGGACCCGGCGCTGCTACATGTTCGGCCCCGGGGGGCGCCTTACCTGGTCCCGCTCCTGCCTCCGTCTGTGCCGGCCGGCGCGCGCGTCCCCGCCTCCTAGGGCGCGCGCGCGCCGGCTGTCTCAGATTTAAAGGGCCAGTCCGCACCTAATTGGCCAGTTGCACCAATCACTCCCTATTTATTCCAGCCCTGCCCCACTACAGGTGTTGGAGCCTCTACATGCTTCCCATAGCGTTTGGCCCAGCTCCCTGTTGTTCCTGTGTCCTGTCCGTTACCTGGTCCCTAGTCCCTGTTCCTGAGTCCTGTCCGTTACCTGGTCCCTAGTCCCTGTTCCTGGTTCCTGTTCCCCTGTCACTCCACCTGTTCCTGTGTCCAGCCTGTCACGTGCTCTCTCATCTGCAGACTATTGCCTGTGCCATCTCCTGCCACGCCTCGCCTGCCGACACCAGCAACCAAGCCAGGGGTAGCGACCTGGGGGTCGCCTGCCGCAGCAAGTCCATCCCGCCTTGCGGCGGGCTCTGGTGAAAACCAGCGGCCCCTTAGACTCCGCTCCCTGGTGAGGTTTGTGCCATCGCTGGTGCCGGTCCAGTGGATCCACTACTCCGGGCGTTACAGTAGGCTCCAACCATGGATCCCGGCGAGGTGCCTGATATCCGCGAGGTAGCCCGAGTGGTCGCCCTACAGGCTCAACAGATTCAGCAACAGTCACAGCTGATTCAACAACTGACTGCAGCCGTTCAACAGCATACCACAGCTCAGCAGTCATCACCTCCGGCAGCCTCTTCAAAACTACGACTGGCTCTCCCAAGTAAATATGGAGGTGACCCCAAGTTGTGCAGAGGGTTCCTGACCCAATGCACTATGTACATCGAACTTTTAAGCAGTCAGTTTGCCACCGAGCGCTCTAAAGTGGCTTTCATTATCAGCCTATTGGAGGGAAGAGCTCTGGCCTGGGCCACGCCACTATGGGACCGTAATGATCCGGTTGCTGCCAATTTTCGAATCTTTCTGGACGAGTTCCGCTCTGTCTTTGAGGAACCTGCCCGTGCGTCTTCGGCTGAGACTGCTCTCCTCAATTTATCCCAAGGGACTTCCTCCGTTGGTGATTACGCCATCCAGTTCCGCACCCTGGCTGCGGAACTAGACTGGAATGAGGCCGCTCTGATTGCCACCTTTAAAAAGGGCCTGTCCAGCCAAGTGAAGGATGTGCTCGCTGCCCGGGATCTGCCTACCTCCTTGAACGATCTTATTCTACTGGCTACCAGAGTCTACACCAGGTTTTCCGAGAGAGAGGAGGAGGTCCGGCAAGGACGGCGTCTGAGTCTGCCCCGTCGCCATCCTCGGCTGGCACCGGTGTTCCAGAATCCTGTTGCTCCTATGTCCCAGTCGCTTCCAGAGGTTCCTATGCAGGTGGAACGTGTTCGCCTGACGACTGATGAGAGGAACCGTCGACTGGACCAGAATCTCTGCCTCTATTGCGGTGGCGCGGATCACTATCGACAGAGATGTCCCCAACGCCCTCAGCGTCCGGGAAACGCCCGCACCTAGGTCCGGTGGGAGAGGCCTCCCTAGGTGTGAATGCCACCTCTCCAAGGTTGACTATGCCCGTCTCCATCCAGACACCCTCTGGGCAAGTTTTCCAGACTACTGCCCTCATCGACTCTGGCTCTGCTGGCAGTTTCATCTCTGCTTCGTTGGTCCAAAGATGGCGGCTACCCGTGATCCAGCTAGCCCAACCCCGGTCTATCTCTTCGGTTACGGGGGAGGTTCTTACCGAAGCGGTGTACAGCCAGACGGCACCCCTAGTCCTCCAGGTAGGAGCCTTACATCAGGAGAGGATCTCCTTCTATGTCTTGCGCCATTCCTCTTCCAACCTCCTGCTGGGTCTTCCTTGGCTGCAATTCCATACCCCTAGGCTGGACTGGAGAACTGGGGAGGTTCTCAGCTGGGGCCAGGACTGTCATAACCGGTGTCTGAGATCCCCTCAATCCAAGTGCTCTACTAGGTCACCTGCTAATGTCAAGCCTCTATCCGGGCTACCAGAGGACTACCAAGACTTTGTCGATGTTTTCTCGGCCAAGGAGGCGGACTCACTACCACCTCATCGAGCCTATGATTGCCCTATAGACCTTCTTCCAGGGGCTTCTCCTCCACGTGGTCGAGTATACCCTCTCTCTGTGCCCGAGACTGAAGCCATGTCCTCCTACATCCAGGAGAACTTACAAAAGGGCTTCATCCGTAAATCCACGTCTCCAGCTGGCGCTGGATTTTTCTTTGTTCAGAAGAAGGACGGTTCCCTCCGCCCATGTATAGACTATCGGGGCCTGAATAAGGTGACCGTTAAGAACCGCTATCCTCTTCCGCTTATTCCTGAACTATTCGACCGTCTTCGTGGAGCTAAGATCTTCTCCAAGCTGGATCTCAGGGGAGCGTATAACTTGGTCCGTATTCGTAAAGGAGACGAATGGAAGACCGCTTTCAACACCAGAGATGGGCACTACGAATATCTGGTCATGCCATTCGGCCTATGCAATGCCCCAGCGGTCTTCCAGGAATTCGTGAACGATATCTTCCGAGACCTCCTCTATGTCTGCGTCATTGTCTATTTGGACGATATTTTGGTCTTCTCCCCGGACCAGCAGACTCATGTGGCACAAGTGCGTCAAGTCCTACGAAGACTACGGGCCAACCATCTATACGCCAAGCTAGAGAAGTGTGTTTTTCATCAGCGCAGTCTTCCATTTCTTGGCTATATCGTTTCCGACCAGGGTCTACAAATGGATCCAGCCAAGCTCGCAGCTGTCCTTCAATGGCTACGCCCTGTGGGACTTAGAGCCATCCAACGTTTCCTTGGCTTCGCCAACTATTATCGGCAATTTATCCCTCACTTCTCTACCCTGGTCGCACCCATAGTGGCTCTCACTAAAAAGAAGGCGGACCCCAGACGTTGGCCTCCAGAGGCCGAACAAGCCTTCAATAGCCTCAAGTCTGCCTTTGCCTCTGCTCCTGCTTTGGTCCGCCCGGATGTCTCCAGGCCGTTTTCTCTCGAGGTCGATGCTTCTTCTGTGGGCGCAGGAGCCGTTCTCTCGCAAAGGGACACATCAGGCAAGACCAGAACCTGTGGGTTCTTCTCTAAGACTTTCTCCCCTGCCGAGAGGAACTATACCATTGGGGACCGTGAACTCCTGGCCATTAAGTTGGCACTGGAGGAGTGGCGTCATCTATTAGAGGGGGCTAAACACCCGGTTAACATCTACACAGACCACAAGAACCTCCTCTACCTCCAATCGGCTCAACGCCTCAATCCCAGGCAGGCTCGGTGGTCCCTCTTCTTCTCTCGGTTCAACTATACCATCCACTTCCGTCCAGCCGAGAAGAACCTAAAGGCCGATGCATTATCCCGAGCATCCGATGTCATGGGGCAAGAGGAATCTCCTCGTCACATAATACCTCCCGACCGCCTAGTACCAGTTGCCACTTCTGCTCTGCAGAGACTGCCTCCCGGGAAGACTTATGTGCGCCCTGCACTCCGTAAACGCATCTTGAAGTGGGGGCATTCCTCTTTGGTAGCCGGGCATCCAGGAGCCCAAAAGACCGGGCAATTGATCTCCCGTCACTACTGGTGGCCCAATCTCCTCCAGGATGTCAAGGATTTTGTGGCTTCCTGTGCAGTCTGTGCCAGGAATAAATCTCCCCGTCTAAGACCTGCCGGCCTACTATTGCCCTTGCCAGTCCCGGATCATCCCTGGCACCACATTGGGATGGATTTCATCACTGACCTACCTCCATCTGTGGGCAATACAGTTATTTGGGTGGTGACGGACCGCTTTTCTAAAATGGCTCACTTCGTGGCCCTTCCTGGTCTGCCCTCTGCTCCTCGTCTGGCTCAGTTGTTCTTCCGACACATCTTTCGCCTGCATGGACTTCCTCTTCACATTGTGTCCGACCGAGGCTCCCAATTTGTCTCTAAATTTTGGCGTGCCCTATGCTCGCAACTCCAAGTGAAGCTGGACTTCTCATCGGCCTATCATCCTCAAACTAACGGGCAAGTGGAGAGAGTCAATCAGATTCTGGGCAACTACCTACGCCATTTTGTTTCAAGCCGCCAAGACAACTGGTCCGATCTACTCCCATGGGCAGAATTCTCATATAACCATTTGGACTCGACTTCCACAGGCAAGTCCCCTTTCTATGTGGTCTACGGGCATCATCCTCGTCCTCCTCTGCCTCTCTCTCCATCCTCTGAAGTCCCAGCCGTGGAGGAGTTGTTATCTGACCTGCAATCGATCTGGGAACAAACTCGACAGTCCTTACTCAAAGCCTCTGAACGCATGAAGGACCAGGCTGATAAGAAGAGGAGACCTGCCACGAATTTTCTCCCAGGTGACAAAGTCTGGCTCTCGGCCAAATATGTCCGACTCAAGATCCCCAGCTACAAGTTGGGCCCTCGATTCCTCGGTCCTTTCTCGGTGCTAAGACGCATCAACCCTGTCACCTACAAACTCCGCCTACCCCCCACTATGCGGATTCCGAACTCCTTCCATGTTTCCCTCTTAAAACCAGTGGTCCTGAACCGGTTCTCCGATAGATCTTCGTTCTCTACTCCTCAAGCCGTCTCTGACGACGTCTACGCTGTTAAGGACATTCTGGCCATGAAGACTGTCAGAGGGAGAAGGTTCTTCCTGGTGGACTGGAAAGGATTTGGTCCTGAGGAGAGGTCCTGGGAACCCGAGGCTAACATCCTGGACCAAGATCTCATCAAAAGGTTCCTGCAGGTTAGAAAGAGGGGGAGGCCAAAGGGGGGGGGTACTGTCACGGCCGCGGCGGCGTCCCATGCTCCGGGCCGCCGCCGCGACCTCCCCCCATCTCATGCAGCTGCCGGGGTCCCGGTGCAGGGACCCGGCGCTGCTACATGTTCGGCCCCGGGGGGCGCCTTACCTGGTCCCGCTCCTGCCTCCGTCTGTGCCGGCCGGCGCGCGCGTCCCCGCCTCCTAGGGCGCGCGCGCGCCGGCTGTCTCAGATTTAAAGGGCCAGTCCGCACCTAATTGGCCAGTTGCACCAATCACTCCCTATTTATTCCAGCCCTGCCCCACTACAGGTGTTGGAGCCTCTACATGCTTCCCATAGCGTTTGGCCCAGCTCCCTGTTGTTCCTGTGTCCTGTCCGTTACCTGGTCCCTAGTCCCTGTTCCTGAGTCCTGTCCGTTACCTGGTCCCTAGTCCCTGTTCCTGGTTCCTGTTCCCCTGTCACTCCACCTGTTCCTGTGTCCAGCCTGTCACGTGCTCTCTCATCTGCAGACTATTGCCTGTGCCATCTCCTGCCACGCCTCGCCTGCCGACACCAGCAACCAAGCCAGGGGTAGCGACCTGGGGGTCGCCTGCCGCAGCAAGTCCATCCCGCCTTGCGGCGGGCTCTGGTGAAAACCAGCGGCCCCTTAGACTCCGCTCCCTGGTGAGGTTTGTGCCATCGCTGGTGCCGGTCCAGTGGATCCACTACTCCGGGCGTTACAATTAGTAAGACCACTTCTTACTTTCAATGTCGGCAGCTCGCAGCCCATTAAGGAGGTGACGTGTGGTTGGCTTGGTGGGTATATAAGAGGTAAGGCCGTTATGTAAGTGCAGGCGCGGCGTTGGGAAGTGAGCAAAGGGCAGGAGAAGACCAGGAGAGGTGATGTATTACCAGTTTAGGGCAAGGGCTGCACGGACATAGCTAACGTTTTCCGTACAGCCTTTGCTAAACGATTATCGAGCCGCGTAATAGGCTCAGTAAACGAGAGCTGATCTAGCAGATCGGAACTCATTTACATTATTGATCGGGCTGCCACTGTAGGCCTGTCTAATAGCACCCTACTATTGGGTGGAAGATCATGGCTAAGGGCCCTATTACACGGGACGATTATCGTGCGAAAATCGTTAAATCGTTCAAATTCAAACGATAATCGTTCTGTGTAATTGCAGGCAACAATCGAAAAATTGTTCGTATGTCGTTGATCGTTGATTTATATCTGAACCTAAAATTATCGTTAATCGTTTGCTGTAATTCCACATTCGTTCGCTCAAGTTCCGCAGTTTTTCACTAATCGTTCAGTGTAATAGCACATCGTCATTGTTTTTCTGGGATCAGAAGGAATAAACGATGATAGTAACGATCGCAATAACGATAATAGTAACAATTGTAACTAACGATTATCGTTCTATGTAATATGGTGAACGATAAACAATCTCGTTTGCGAATGTTTATCTTAGTCGTTAATCGTTAAAAATCGCTCATTGTAATAGGACCCTTATAACCCTATTCCACGAGTCGTTTGGAGGAGCAAACGAGCGCTATTAGCGCTCGTTTGCTCCTCGTTCCTCCTCGTTCAACGCGGCTGCAGCGAGCAGGTGAGTGCGGGAGGGGGCGGCGGGGAGGCTGCCCGGGGGATCGCTGATCGTCCGGGCAGCCCATAGGATATAGCAGCGTCTGCTGCCGATGCTCCTATTCAACGGAGCAACGGCAGCAGATCGCTGCTATATCAGTCGCTTGTTTTTCAACATGTTGAAAAACAAGCGACTGCAACGATCAGCCGACATGAACGATGTCGGCTGATCGTTGCACTCTATTCCACGAGACGAATATCGTTCGTAGCGGCCGATATCGGCCGAATACGAACGATATTGCTCCTTTAAACGACTCGTGGAATAGGGGCTTTAGACTTATAAGTACTACCCTGAACCCTTAATTTTCCCAGCTTGAAGCCAATTGAGTATCTATGGGACCACCTTAATGGTTGTGTTGGCCCTATGGACCCTCCAGCAGCTGTGGGATGCTCTGCAGTCAGCATGGCTCCAGATATATTTCACACCTACCAGGACCTTATTGAGTCACTCTGCACCTGCCTAGCTGCTATCTGTGCCCAACATGATGGTTACTCTGGATATTAGTTGGTGTGACTGTGTAAATGAGTCAAGGAGACCTGAGAAAGTGTGAGGCAATAGATTCCTGATAACCGTTCTCGAAAAAATACTCACATTGCCAAACACAGGACGGTGCGGATGATGAACACCACTTGTATTTGTGTCTAACACAAGACATTCTTTAAGTGTAATAACAAGAATGTTGATGTCCTTGGAATTGTTTCCTCTTTTCTACAAGGAGGAGTCGGGAACTTATTGTGAGAAAACGAAATTCTTTGGAATGTAAAAAATGTCCAGTAAAATCAAACATTGCTCGGGTTGTGACCTCCACTCATATAAATGGAGATTTTAGAAGGAAGTCTTTGCTTCTAAGGACAGAACTGTAGTTGGTGGAGATGCAAGGAGGCACCGCATGGCTGTACCTGGACTGCAGAGTCCATACCATATAGCCATATTACAGTCTGTGATTATGCCATATGCCTCTGTGCACCGTATCTTACACAAAGTACTGAAGGGTCAGAATTGTTTCCTCCTCAACGTCCTTTTCATAAAACCCAAAACCAATCCCCATAAGAAACATTTTCATTGCAATCTCCATTTACATTCTTAAGGTGGCCATACAACTTCAATCAGCCAAGTGGAGAACGCTACCAGACCCCTCTGACAGAGGCTTATCTCTTCAAGAGCATAAGGATTGAACAGTTAAAATCTAATCTGTCCAATCCTTCTCTCTACTGGCATTATCTGTCATGGGTGTATTGGGAGACTCCTATATATTTCCAAAACATACATGTTAAGCGCCACCAATACCGCTGGTAGACCACACTTTTGAGTTGCGTAAAAAAACTGTGGATATTTGGGAAATGGACCAAATGTGGAGGCTATTAGACACTACTTGATCACATTCTTCCCATTTAAGTCAATGGTTCTCTCAACAACATGTTAGGCTTTACTTCAGCATCCCTTTTTGACAGATTGCTGATGCATAGCCCGATATGGGGGAGAAGATGAGGCGTGGACTCGGCCTCTGGGGTCCTTTTTATACGCAAAGATCTTCGGCTGTTGGCAGCCATAAATGAGAACCAATCGGCAAGATTGGCAGTCGTTTTCAGTGGCTTTACAAGGCACCATTAGTCACATGGAAAGACTGTAAAACAATAACTGCATTGTTGATGCGACCAATAACATTCATTGTTTTCGGCCACAAATGTACAGCCGCTAATGATACATTTTACCGTTCCTTGGCTGATCGCTGGCACATAGACCAATTATTGGCTGAATTAGGTTTTTTTTATGAACGTTCATAGCCAATAATCGGCCTGTGAAAAAGAGTCCCTAGTCAGATCTCCTTCTCTAAAATCTGCAGATTTGGCCAACTTTTCTCTAATGTGCATGGGGTCTTTAATTAAAGGGGAAGTGCAGTTGGGGGCAACTTCATTAAATTCATTACGGGTATAAGGGAAGGGGAAAAAAAAAAGAAGTTATAGTCACCTGTCCCAGCACCCGTGAAGAACAGCGTCCTGCTCCTGGACCCTGCCGGCTGTCTACTGAGCTCCCCTCCGGCTATGTCACAACCCGCCTGAAGGATGTCGCGCTCAGCCAGTCAGTGACTGGGGTGGGACAACGCGGCAGTCACTGATTGGCTGAATCCGGGAGAAGATGACAGCTGGCGGGGTCCGGGAGCACCGTGTAGTGATGCAGTACGGGCTCCGGGAGCGGTAAGCATATTTGCTTTTTTATTCCCCACCCCCTCCCCGTAATGAATTTTTACCTCCTCCGCCAGACTTCTCCTTTAACACGACTGGATGGGGACATTGTTTAAAGGGGTTGTTGACTTTGAACAGTCCCTTATCTCTTCAAAAAACATAGGGTGAAATTCTATCAAACCCCATTTCTATCACCGGTGGAGACTCTGGAGAAGGGAAAATGAAGAATTATACCGTGCCCTTGAAATCTATGAGCTGTCCCTGAATGTATGGACATATTGGTCCTCCATAGAAAGAGTGGCACTCTTTGTAACCGTTCCAAGATGGAGAGGCCCCCCTCTCTTATCTCTTGTCAATGGAACCCGATGACCCATTTAATGCCGAATGATGACTGGGCAGAATGAGGCAAGCTGGGTACGGGATATGGGAGGGCACCAACTCAAAAATTGAGAAATTAACTGTAAATGACCATATTAAATGAATAAGCAAAACTACTATACGAAAGAATAAAAATTTACTTTACTACTCACTTTACTAAGAAGAGTTACAGTAAGAAGTGGCAGTGAAATGGGGAACAAGGATAGGAAGTGGTCTCGGTGGGCGTAGGAGGGAAATGGTTCACAATTTCAAGGAAAAGAGATGGATGGATCAGATTTAGTATAGGTCACATAAGTCATATAGGGACTGGGCTAAGGTTACATTGCCTTACATAACTCAGGCGTTGTAACTTTTATGTCACTTATTGGAAGTAGAATGGGGAATCCATTAACCACAACAGGAAGATGTGCGATAATGCATAAGAAGGGATCAACCTCAGCCCGGGCTTGTGAATTGCGAAACCCAATATTTCACATACATAAAATGTATGCCGCTTTGATAAACCTCAGTTTTCCTGTCAGCAGACACAACTGTCTATAGGCAGAATACAGGTTACCATAAACAGCAGTCTGGATCCTGCCAACCGTCCTAGAGGGCAATGGCGGGGGCTGCCGCTTCACAGCTCTATTATTGGGTTACAAGCATACAACTATATTAACCCCTTCCCGTCAGTAACATTTATATATACGTTCCTGACTACAGGGGCTTCCTGATGTGAGCGGGAGTGCTGCAGAGAGAGCGATCCAGCTCACATCAATGTCCTGGAGGTAACCCTTAAACGAACCGGCAGGACGGAGGCACGGCTGCGGGGTCCCGATGACTCAGTGACAGATGCTTGATGCTAGATCACGGCGTTTAAGGTGCTCAATGACAGATCAAGCATCTGTCACTGAGTGATCGGGACCCCGCAGTCTCCTTACCTCCATCCTGTCGGTTCGGCGATCCATGTATAGAGTCTGCTCTCAGGCAGGCTCTATACATACTGTAGATCACCGATAACACTGATCTATGCTATGCTATGGAATAGCATAGATCAGTACATGCAATCTAATGATTGCATATTTTACAGTGATAAAAGAGTAAAAAAAAAGTAATAAAAAAAGTTTCATAAAAGTATAAAAAAAAAACTTATATACCCCCTCCCAATAAAAGTTTAAAAGACCCCCTTGCCCATTAAAAAAAAATTTAAATAAATAAACATATTAAATATCGTATCATGCGAAATTGTCCGATCTATTAAAATATAACATTATTGTTCCCGCACGGTGAACGGTGTAAACGGAAGAAAAAAAACGCACCAGGATTGCTGATTTTATTAAATTATATATCACAAAATTTTTTAATAAAAAGCAATCAAAATTTTTCTGTTACACCAATATGATATTCATAAAAACTAGAGATCATGGCGCAAAACATGACACCCCAACCAGCCCTGTAGGTGGAAAAATAAAAGCGCTATGGCTCTTAGAAAGCGGGGAGGAACAATGCATTAATCTGACCCAGACTTTTGTGCATCAAAGGGCTCTGTCTTGAAGGGGTTAAAGAAATTCTCTAAGATTTGAGTGTAGAATTAGTCATAAAACGCCATTAGAATGCCCATGTAATACCAGTACCATCTAGAGTGTCCCGAAGGCAGTGCTAGTTGTAACATCCCATGTATTGTATTTGCCATAGTGACTCCAGAATGCTGCTAGTCACAGAGCTCTGTATATAATGGGGGAGATTTATCAAAGATCTCTTTAAGTTCGGGTTTACATATATTTTGCAGGATTTTTTTGTCCACTTAGATCCCTCAAAATAGATGGAACTTGGGACAGGGCTCCCGGCAGAAGTGTGAACTTAGCCTAAGGGTCCTATTCCACGGGAGCGATAATCAGCCGAATCGGTGGAATAGAGAAAACGATCAGCTGATGATCGTGTCATCGGCTGATCGTTTATTTAGAGCCAGATATAAAATCATCGGTCCCCCACTGCGCATCGCTACGGTGGAATATTGGTGTGTGGCGGGCGACCGACGATTTGAGAAGCACCATACTTTACCTGTCCGGGCTTCTCCTGCACTCCGTCTTCCTCCCCGTGTCCCGCTTGCGGCATCAGCAGCTCCGGAGCAGCCTGACTGAGCTGTCAGACGCTCAGCCAATCAATATGGTTAGCGTAAAGGCTTGTTATCTCCTATCCACAGAATACTGATCAGTGGGGGTCTGACCCCAACGATCTGTAGAAGGGGGTTGAAATGTCCCTAGTGATACATTACCTACATAATGATTAACAAAACCATATTGTACAAAAATATGTCTCTATTAATGAATCCACTCACTTAAAATCCATAAAATCTACACAATATACTTCACTGGGACATGCACAGATACATAGAAAAATAGCCAGGGGCACACACTTGGTTGCAGGGGCTTAGCATCAATGTTATTGCAAATAGTATGTGTATAAATAACACACAAAATGAGGTTACCGGTAGTCATAAAGGTAAACTGGTCATGTATGTGGGAATTTTTTAATCACAATAGGGTATGCAATACAGGGCCTATATATAAACAAATAAATTCAGTAACCCACACATATATAGTAATAGTAACAGGTAAACAGCTTACCGTACTAATAATAAACAAAAAAGTTAGACCAGAGCCCAAAATTATATTAAAGGAACAAACCAAGCCTCTGATGCCTCGCTCCACTGCACTGTTGGGGCCCCTGGATCGCCCGACGTTTTGCTACCCAAAGCTTTGTCAGGAGATTATGTTACTGCTATAAAGGCCCACCTATATACCCCTCATATCACCTTTCAGCCAATAGGTACCCTCCCCTCATTAACACACCTAATCATCTGTGGTCCTCTGTTAGTACATGGCACCAGATATCCACATGGACTGCACTTTAATGGCACTAAAATAATGTCCCTAGTGATGAATGAAGAATGGAATACCCCTTTAAAGTGAATGTACCATCGAGATAAAACGGAGCCGTCGTGGTCCTTTTTTTCAAACAGTGGCCCAGTTCCCGCGTATGGCGCCATTCTATTCTCGTGCACCGGCCTGGTGTGAATCACTGGAGGTGGGCTGGCCCGCTCCCAGTGGGAGGAAACCCCTGCTTCTCTATGACAGGGCTCCACCCCCGGCCAGTGCCCAGGAACAGAATGGCGCCGTACATAGGAAAGGACCGCGGCACCGGCTTCCCCACACTTGCACCGTTCTATTTATGAGAAAAACTTAAAGCGAATGTACCTGCTGGAAAGATTTCTTCTGTCAGCCTTTACAACAATGGTCTCCAACCTGTGTCTCTCTAACTATTGCAAAACTACAACTCCCTTCATGCTCTGATAACCATTGCCACCTACGTTCCCTATTCTGTATGGCAGCCATGTGCCTCTTGTGCCTGGTGCTACAAAAGTATTGCACATTTCCTAATAAATCTGGATAATCCTTAGAAATAATAGTAATATTTCCTGCTCTTATATAACCTGGCCATGGTATCTTGTCCAGGCTTATGTAACGCAGAGTATTATTTGCAGCATGGATCATCTTTTTAATATTATCTTTACAAATGTACAACCTGTATTGATCCCTACACCGTTACATTTATTCAGTAATTAATAGTTAATGCATCGTATGATAGAAGCATCTAATGTATAGAGGTGAGTCACCGCCATCCAGAAACCTACCGACCTCGCATTACCATCCCCGATGCTGGATTATATAATAGCCATCGCTATCTGTTTCACAGGATCATCAATAATTCCTCCACACGTGATGTGTGTACCGCAACCCCATGGAGCTCACGTCTGACTCATACAATATTATTGGATATACCCTCATGTTCAGCTCTGGGACTCCGGCAAATAAAGTGGATTCATGAGAAAGATGTCACAATCAATTACATTTACATGTACAAATGGCTGAGCTGGGCCGCAGATGGATTTTATCGTTTCCTGGCTGCGTGTCCAGTTATTAAAATATAGATAGATTCAGTACTGAAAACATGTAGGCCGAAACCATGCTGGATTACAGGATTCAGATCACTATGAGGAAACAGAAGTAGCAGTACTACACTACATTGTTCCTAGAGTAGGAGCCAATATACAGAGTAGTAGTTAGGCTTTCCTTTACTTAGAGCAGTATTCCCTAACCTGTGGGTCTCCAGCTGTTACAAAATTACAACCCTCAGCATGCTGGGAGTTGTGGTTTTTCACCAGCTAGAAACGCACAGGTTGGGAGCCGTGACCCCTGAAGGTGCTGCGGACGCCACATCAATCGCTATGATGCTGGGAGATCCGAAACTGTTGAAGGGTATCTTTACACTAAAAACAATAAATCAGCCATACTTACCTGTCCGCACTCCTTCTGGTGCAATCTCTGGTCCTCCACTTAGTGACAGCCCATTCAGGCAATCACGTGCTGCGGTGGGGCAACGCAGTGATTGGCTGAGCGGGCTGTCAGTGAGCAGGGGAAAGGGAGCACGTGGGCATCAGGGGGATTACAGAAAGGTAAGTATGGCTGCTTTATTGTATTTTTTTACTATAGCAGCTGCACAGCATTTTAGGTTTTATAAGATGCTGTGCAAGACACATTACAATTCTGTCGATTGCAACTAACTGCATCCTGACGGATGTTAGCGATATCCGTGCACCCCCTGCTGTATATAGTAAATAGTAAACTGTATACGTTACCTCTCCACGCTCTTCCTTGTTTTCCTGGCTTTTCCCTGCCCCGCAGCCGCCGGTACAACTTCAGAGCGGATCTCTGAAGAGGCAGGCTGGTCAGCCAATCACTGGGCATAGGTCAGGACCAAAAGACACGATCAGCCGAGGACCGTTGTCATTGGCTGATTGTTGTCTCTATTCCACGGAACCATCAAGCTGATTCGGCAGATTATGGCTCCGTGTAATAGGGCCCTTACTGTTCCTCCCCATACATCTATGTAAAGTAGCTTCAAAGTGTTCCTACTTGTCAGCACTTCCAGATAAGTAAATCGCCACCATAAATTTTCAATGGTAGACAGTGTCTGGTATCAGATAATATTAGATCCAGATTACATGTGGTGTCTCGGTGCTGAGCAATGGAAAACAATCCGTCTCATTCACAGATAAAACTGCACAAGTCACCGAAAATCAGATGTGATCAAGCGATATTACTTGGCTTATACCGCACTATTGTGTTCCAGACCTACAGCAGTACGGAGGCCAAAACCATGAATTAACCTCATCGGTGCCAGAATGCGCTGTATGTTTAATTGTTCAATTGCACATTTTCCATTTCTCTGCGGCGCCACTTGTGACAAATTGAAGAACTACACAGTGCTGTATGGGGGGGGGGAGAGCGAGTGACACTCTGTGGCTGCCCTCAACTTTAGCTTATAGAAGAGGATCCTGATATCCTTCATTAAAGTGGTTGTCTTAAAAAATGAAAGATTAGTGTCAAGACTCTAATACTAACCTCCCCCAATCCCTGCCATGTCTGCCCCATAGTGTTTGATCCTTACTAAGCAGCAATTACCGTTTCAACACACTCGGGCCTGCACATGTATCTAGACACGGTTTCTTCTCAAGTAACTCCACACAACACTATGCAGTGTTAAGCTTTAACTAGAGAGAACAAGTCAGGGATTTTCCTAACCCACGCCGTGGACAAGGAGAGACACAGTGCAGGACAGTATCCACAAAGAAAGTAAAGGAACCGATCCGAATAGAGCAAAGTTGCTAGAAGCCTATAAACTCTATCTCGCAGCGTGGCTGTAAGCAGGGAACCCTCAGCATTCCGCTTATCCCAGGTAACAAGGTCTGGGGCTTGTGTCACCCTCTAGGACGGGTCACTCAACAGTGGTGGGCAATAGGTGGTGCAAAGACCAAAGAGTCAAAACATGGACACATAAGTATTTTCTCTCTCTCTCTCTTCTCAAGTATTCTTCTATTTCTACCTCCGACATCCTGGCAGAGCACAATACTACTTGGGTTGGGACTCTCTCGACATTCTCCTCTCTACTCTTCTGATCCTCTATTTCATCTCTCATCACGCAACTCAGTCAGCACGACTGTACCACTCCGGCCAACCACCAAAGAACTGGTGTCACACCTAACCATGACCTCCACACCGGGGGTGAACACCACATAAGCTGTCAGTGCTATTACACACACAGACATCAAGGAGCCTGTGTGGGGGGCGGGGTTGGGGGGGGCGTCTGCACGGACCATCTTTAGATCGTCCGGAGAGCCCATGAGAGTGAGCAGTTGTCTGCTACATGAAGCAACAGCAAGCAGACCATCGCTATCATTATCTGAATTTTAGGTCATGCTTTAAATCAACGATCAGCCGACATGTACATCGTTGATTTAAAACATGATCTATTATACATAACGATTATCGTCCGCAAAGGCAGGTAAACGGCCAAGTAGGCGGATAATCACTTTGTGTAATAGTACCCATAGGAGTCACAACTTGCAAGTGGACCCTTGAGCCACAGGATGGCCATAGGTTGGGCCCCTTTTTGCCACATTTGGGTGGCTCTACTTTCACCACTCTTGTTTATTACTTCCTCCCCTGCGTCTACCGCATTGAGCTGACAGGCTAGGAAGGAATATACAGAGCATGCACACTGGTTGAAGAAGGAGAGCATCGAGGAGGCATTTTTACCGTGTGAGGGACATACATTGGGCACTATTACTTTGTTGGGGACCCAGAGGGCTCTTTTACCTTGTGTGGTCACAGAGAATCCACTATTATCTTCTAGGGGCCACAGTTACCTTGTGCGGTTCCAAGCTATTTAGCTGCATTTTAAGGACAGGCTGCCAGTGGGGATGTTGGGAGGGGGGGGGGGGGGGGTCAAGCTTTTAAATCATTTTAAATAATTGACAGCAGGCAGGGACAGGGGGGAACATAATAACCAAGCACTACTTACCTCTCCCTCCACCAGTTCTGGAACCCCGCCAGAAGGCATTTCCCCCCGATTTGTACGACGTCATGACGTGGAGGGAAAATGACGACCCGCCTGACGGACAGACGGTCCTGTCCCAGTCACTGACTGTCCATCAACCAGGTTGTGACGTCGGCTGAGAAGAAGAACCCAGAGCCCAGCGGGGGTCCCAGAGCGATGATCTAGTGCTGGAGAAGTATGGGGAAAGGTACGTAGTGATGGTTACTATCTTCCCCCATGCCCCTGCTGTTTCAAAAATACCACTTTTAAGGTTTTCCCTTGACCATTCTGACAAAACCTAAGGGGGTCCTCTGCCACTTAAGAAGACCCATGTATAATAATGGTAAATGGGGGTGCGCCGTTACAAATTTAGCATTTCCAGTAAATACCAATACGCCTGGACCCGGGATTTCCTCTCATTGACACTCTTGTTTGTCAACCTCTAGGGTGCGTGCACACTACGGAATTCCCACGTATGACCCGCAGCGGATTCCGTCGCTGGTACCCGCACGCGGCGGCGCGCAGCTCCGCCCGTGCCATAGACACTATTCTATGCACGGGCGGATGAAGCATTCCGCCGAAAGAATTGACATGTCACTTCTTTCGGCGGAATGCGGAATCTGCCTGTGCATAGAATAGGGTCTATGGCACGGGCGGAGATGTGCGCCGCCACATGTGGATACGAGCAATGGAATCTGCCGCGGGTCATACGCGGGAATTCCGTAGTGTGCATGCACCCTTACTGTCATTTTTACATTCTATTCATGAACCAGGAAGATCAGGATGAACGGACCCTCTAGAGCGCACTACAGAGGACATATGAATGTAAGAGTCTTCCTGGAATGGAACCATATTTTACGGGGTTAAAGGACTTGGTCTAGGACTCCTTTTTCTTGGCAGTGACGAGCCGCAGGGTTTGATCCAATGTGCACGGAAATGAGTGGATAGAAGAGAAGACACAGTTCCACTTCCCTGAAACCCTGGCCATTTCCTGGTAGTGGGAGCATCTCCTGCAAGGATGACACATCCAGATCGGAGTAAAACATGTCACTTCTCATCATTCGGCAGGGTAGTAAATGTTATTGCCGCTATTGATCGCGTTCAATTTGAACCCATAACCCATTTTGTGGATGAAGTGTTCACGGCAGAGCATTAATCTTGCATGGGGCTGAGCTGGGAGAAGTCACGCCATCATCTCGCTCCCTGACATCACAGGATGCTCGGCTCCCATTGGCCGGCGGTGCTGACAGCTCATCCCGAGGGATTTCTTATCTTCCACTCGGATGCTCTGGATTCAGTTTACAAACAATCACATGCCTTGTGCGCGGCCGTGACTGACACATTTACTATAAAGTCCTCGGCTGATATCATCGCTCCTCAGTCACCGTAAACTCTCCGGTTACTGTACCAACAGATGTTCTGCTAAAAGCCGCCATTAAATTATCTGTAATTACTGATAATGCTTTCACTCATCCTGATCGCAGATCGATAGGGCAGACCGTTAACCCCTTCACTGCCAGGCCCTGAGGTTTATAAGTCTGTGAGAGTCTACAAATACGATATAAGATAGAAAAACAGATCGAGACGTGAGTCAGCTGGGATTTGTAGTCCCATTCACTGCCAGCACCAAACGAACGATGAACGATTTCTGATTGGTCCTTTGATCGTTGCTTGCATTTACACGAAACGATAATCACTTAAAATAAAACTATAATTTGCCTGATTATCGTCCCCTGTAATAGGGCCCTTAGCCTGTATGGATGGACCCCTGTGTCCCTATAGAGTCACTATGTTGTAAAGGATGAGGGGCTGCGGAGTAGATGTTAAAGGGGTTATCCAGGCTGAGACAAACATGGCTATTTTTTTTTTTTTCAAAAACATCACTACTCTTGTCCTCAGGTTGTTGTAGTATTGCAACTTGGTTTTATAAAAGTAAATAGAGCTGAGTTGTAATTCCACAAACAACCTGAGGACAGGGGTGGTGCTAGTTCTAGCAGAAAGTAGCTGTGCTTATATAATCCTGGATGACCCTTTTAATCCCCTGTAGCAATTCCCTGTTAGACTGTTCTTGAGTCAGGTGCCACAATGTAGTGTACACCAAGACCCAAGGAGTGCAATATAACAGGTAACTTAACCTCATCCATGTAGTCGAGACACAGATCTTAAAGTTCCAATAACTGTAGCTTATAATGGCACTGAAAGAGTTAACCCATGCAGAGTCAGAGTAGAGCAGAAAAGTGGTTCCTAAAGGTCCTTTTACATTACGCGGCTGGGCTGCATGAACGATCCATGTATCGTTCGTGCAGCCATGGAAACTGACAACACGGATATACATACTGTATATCCTTGCTGTCAGTTTCCAGATCACACAGCAGTACATACTTACCTACAATCATTCTAGAGGAAGATACAGCGGCTGGACATGAGAGCCGGAGTTACAGGATGCCGGATCACAGCAGCTGTGCACTAGGTATGGCCCATGAAAAAGGCCCTTTAGCAGTTGAATCCCTAATTGGACAATACAGATGGCCTAAGGTTTGCGCCCAATGACAGAAGCCGGTCTGGCCCAAGCGGAAGTCCACCAAGACAGCTAAAGGAACGCATTAAAATGGAACTCCTCTCAGAAGAGAAGAGACATGAGAACAGAGCTGTAGATATAAATGATCAATTCAGGTTAAGTAACTATAGTCTTGCAGTGAATGGCTCTAACCCTAAAGGTCCCCATGTACCTTATACTTTTGTTGACCCTACACACTGATCACGTCGGGTTTCATCGCCCACATAAAGTGTATGGGGCTCTTCTGAACAATCACCCACATATGATATTAGTGGAGATAGGGGCTGGACGTGATGGAAAATCACTGCCCGACCCCTTTGTTCTGGGAGAGATAAGCCAGAGCTGCCTGGCTGTGGCCTACCACTGATCTTCCCATAGAGAAAACAGGAATGTGATAGGTCAGTTATCAATTATTGAAAGGGTATGGGCACGCTAAAAGGGAACTCCAATTAAGAAAGTGTAATAGGCTTGTAACACATGAATTGGTGTGTTCAGGGCCGGCTCCAGATTTTTGCGGGCCCTCGGGCAACAGAGCCTCAGTGGGCCCCTCATCCATCCACTATGCACCCATCATCCACATACTATGCACAATCACTTGAGACACCACTAACATACACAAACACACATTATTGACACTGAATTACTGATATGCAGTACTTGCAGCTCAGTCTTCACCCTCTTGCTGTTAGGTTGAGAACCTTTGGTTCATGTGATCAGGTCCTTTACCCTTTTCTGTCTCTGTGCAGGTCCTGCTCAATCTCTTGTGTCTTCTGATGTTCAGACCCTCCCCCTGCACTACAGTGAGCGGGCTGAACACTAGAGCACCTGCCGATCTTCCTCTCTGGGCCCCTAGATGTACTGTGGGCCCTGGCACTTGCCCAGGTAAGCCCTGTGCTGACGCCGGCCCTGGGTGTGTTTGTCTGCAGCACCCCCTCACTTACACTCTGAAGCTGCTGAAAATCCTCACTGCCTGCTCCACTCTGCCCTCCTCCTCCTCCCTTCTGAGACATAGGTCACATAATCTCTGTCTCTTCTGTTGCCAGGCAAGCTGTTATGCCTTATATGTAACCCCGCACATGTGACATCCTCCTCTTTCCCAATGCATGGTCTCTAGCCACTTCCGGCATCTGGAGAAGTTACTAGGGAGTCCTGGAAAACATGTATACAGTCTATGGCCTAGACTGAGTGTTCAGGTTTGGAGAATGTTCGAACAGTTGGACAGATCTGCTCAACACAATCCAACAGTAGATAACTCCTTTTGGTGCTCACTTTGGATCCAGCCACTTATCACTAGGGTCTTTTTATTGTAGGGAATTAGGCAATTTCATGACAATCTATTGTTAGGGATAGTTACGTCCAGCACCAGAATATGAGGCTCCACAGAACAGCAATTTTTTGGCAATACATTTAATTCCCTATATGTATAAATTAGATTAGATTAGTTATTACACTGGTAGAGTCCCAGGGCTGTAAGGCCACCACCACTAGCTGATGGTCACTATGACTCTGTAAGGTCAGATAGTTCACTGTCTTCAATGCTCGGAACAAAGTTGAAACGCTCATTTTCCAGGGAGCTCTATGGCCTTCTGTGAGCAGTGTGACATGTGGGTCTTGAGTCATTGGTGGAGGAAGATTGTCTCTGCTTCTTTCCGCCATGTCATCATCTTCCTGCTCACACCTTTGTTTAACCATCATGTGGCATCTACTGTGGGCATGACAATGAGGAATGGCGAAATCACATGAACAGCTTTCCACTAGGCTTCTTCTTCATAAATGTGACACATAAAGGGGAAAAATTGGTACAACTGAAATTTTGTTGTTATTTCTGTAACACTTCTCAGAACTCAAACTTATCCTATAAAAGAGAATGAAACATCTGGAAGTTGGTCTTTTCCACCTTTCTGGTCATACACTAGGGCAGTGTTCCCTTAAAGGAGTTGTCTTTTTCTTTTAAGTCAACTGGTGTCAGAAAGTTATATAGATTTGTAATTTACTTCTATTAAAACATCTCAAGTCTTCCCATACTTATTAACTGCAGTATGTCCTACAGGAAATGTTTTATTTTCAGTCTGACACTGCTCTCTGCTGACATCTCTGGCCAAGACAGGAACTCTGTCTCGGTTTTCTATGAATCCCCCATAGAAAACCTCTCCTGCTTTGGACAGTTCTTGTCTCGGCCAGAGATGTCAGCAGAGAGCAGTGTGTCAGACTGAAAATAAAACAACACTTCCTGCAGGACATACAGCAACTGATAAGTATGGGAAGACTTTTTTTAAGAGAAGTAAATTACAAATCTATATAACTTTTTGACAACAGTTGACTTGAAAGAAAAAGATTTTTGCTGGACAACCCCTTTAACTCCAGAGCTCATGGACCAATCAGAGGTGAGGATTTGAGGATATCCCATATAAAGAACAGCTTGGTGATACCTGGTGCACTGACTATAATGACGCTACTAAGAAAATCCTTAACATAACCTGTTGGTGGTCCTTGAGGACTAAAGATGGGAACACTGTGCTAGGGCATGAATAACTGGGAATGGTCCTCACAGGGTCACAATGGAAAGAAGACAAATCTCTATCATTATTTCGGGTTAGTGTATATGTGACCTTGTTGAGCCACTAACTTTTCACAAGGGTTTATTTCTTCTGGGATGATTACCAATAACCTATTGGAAATTATTGATCATCTGTCCTGTGCATCCAATAATAACAACAAAGATTACAAAGTAATGGTGTCTTGGTTCTCATAGAAACATAGAAGATTGTCAGCAGAAAAAGCCATCAGCCATCGACTGCGCATTACTATTATTAATACTGATACGTGGCCAACAGCAATTAGAGTAAACATTATACTTACCTCTCCACACTCCCTGCTCTCCTGCTGCCTTTTTCCTGCATTCCCTGCTTATCTCACCTTCCGCTGAACATTCTGATCCCATCTCTAGAATGATAGGGTGTTCAGCCATTCATTGACCAAGACCAAGCCAGTGATTGGCTGTGCGGCCTATGACTTCAGAGACGGATCGGAAGTCAGCGGCGGATGTGGTGAGTGGGAAACAGGCAGGAGGACACAGAGGGAGCGTGGACAGGTAAGTATAGAACATCTTTGTTGTTTTACCACTTTAAAGCAAAAACATTATTAGCCCTAACCCCATGATTATCTAATAGCTAGGACCCATCTAGGACCATCACTGTCATCACTGGTAACAGCTGATTGAACCGTTGAAGCTGCGCACCTCCATTTTATGGATGAAGTTCTACTGTCTGGTAGTTACTCGCCTAGGTTTTGATCTGCATGCATACCATCAGTTATAACCCGACGACCATCAGCCAGGATATGATATAATTAACCTAGGTGTACCACAGGGGACCAAACACCAACATGCAAGACTTAATTTACTTTTTATTGCCAGTAAGGATCCTCTAGATGACAGTACCTGCAAGCGGTGTCCTTTCTACCAATTTTAAACTCACTACACCCCACCCCAAACACAAACACTTACCATCTTAGGCCATGTTCAGACCTTGTAAGAGACCGTCCGGGTCACGGAACGGCCTATGTCAGTGAAGATCATCCTGGATGATCTTTTGCGCCGCTGAGTTCTAATGCAGGCGTATCCATGTGCGCCCGCATCAGAACTCCCCACAGCACATAATGGAGCGTGCGGATGGAGCCGCTCGCTCCATTGTGTGAACTGACAGGGTTTTCTGCAGCCACTATTTACTGAATAGTGGCCGCAGAAAACCGACATGTCAGTTTCTCACGGCGCCGCTAGGGATCCTGGCCAGAGTGTATACTATGTGTACACACTCTGTCCGGGATCCCTTGAGCCTGCAGCAATATGTAAGTTCCGTAGAAATCAGGGCCGTTGTTACAACCGCCGTGATTACTACAGAACTTAAGTAGTGTGAGCATAGCCTTACTGTGTTTTGTCTTGCTGATACTAGAGACAGAATTTCCCTAACAACAGACAGTGGACAGCGGAATGCAGAAAACTAAGACACCTAGTGGCGAAGACTTTACAGCTGTTTTTTTGGTAAGAAATAATTTTTGGTGAATGAATGATTTACAGAAATGGAGGCAAGCTGTCTGAAACATTAGTCATCATGTTGCATATGATAGAGCATGCCCTGTTTGCCCCAAATATTTTGACTCTTTAAGGAACATGCTATTTTTAGAAAGTACAAAGAAATGTGGTTTGGTTACTGGAGGTGGGCATGGTTTCTCAGAAAATTGTGCAAATTTTATTTCCTACTGCAGGCATGGATTTTATATTGCAGTTCAAAAAGCAATAAATTGATTTGCCTCTTTTATAAATGTGGTGCAATTTACTTCAGACGTATTAAATACCAGTTTTGATACATTTGGATCATTGAGTAATAAAAAAAGATTATGTACGTTAAACGAAACCTACTGATCATCATGATCTCCTGATCATATAGGAAGTATGGGGGCCTGATGGTAGATCTTAGGGGAGCAAACAATCAGGCATGTTGAATTTCCAATGCCTGACTCTTTTGTTCTCAGCTACATAAGCCAGCTGTACCCATTAGATATTTCTTGCTACTTGATAATCTTGATAATCCCCTCAAAAAACATTTTACATTACGGCTATGTTCACACAACGTATGGAGACCGGCCGTTCTGTGACCGGATCATCGCAGCCGGTACTTGAGTACCAGCCGGATGATCTGTCCGGCAGCAGAGCTGTGCTGCGGGCGCATCAGCACGCGCCCGCATCAGAGATTCCCCCTGCACACTATGAAGCGAGCGGCCGGAGCCGCTCGTTTCATAGTGTGAACTGACAGGGTTTCCTACCCTGTCAGTTATTTCCGGCCCCGTACGGGATCCCGGCCGGAGCGCATACGATGTGTATACGCTCCTGCCGGGATCCCATTGAAAGTAAGGCATTATTCCACCGCGCCAAAAGTACGGCCGTTGTATCGGCAACAACGGACGTACTTTTACATAGTTTGAACATAGCCTAATAAATATCCCACCCATAGCATTATATATTTGTAAAATAAAGTAATTATGGGTTCTGCACCATTTTTTTTAGCTCTTTACCTCGACTCTCCCCCTCTGAATGCAAAACAACAGCTAGACGAAATCCTCTCTGTCTCACTCCTGGCTCCCACCTTCCGAGATGTTGGCTGGGTTAGCGATTATGACCCTGTCCACTGAAGAGATGGCGGACACGTGACCTACTGACATCCCCTTCCGTGGGCCATGCCTCCAGTATGCTGAGCAAAGTAAGCCTCCCCCTCCTGTCACCATTTCCCCCCCCCCACCCCCGACAGCACTCTGACCCCCCAGACCCCTGCATCACCACAGTCTATTACAGCAGCCCCCCCATTCAATGCAGCGCATCACCACAGGCCAGCATCCCCCAGCATCACCACAGGGTGGCACCCCCTCAACGCCGCTAGCAACGCAAACCCCCTGGGTTGGAATACACATAGTCATAGTCACTGACATATCAGCTCTGCTACGTCTGTGGTTATCAGCTCTGCTACATCTGTGGGCATCAGTTTTTCTACATCTGTGGCCAACAGCTCTGCTACATCTGTAGGCATCAGTTCTTCTACATCTGTGGCCATCAGCTCTGCTACATCTGTAGGCATCAGTTCTTCTACATCTGTGGGCATCAGTTCTTCTACATCTGTGGGCATCAGTTCTTCTACATCTGTGGGCATCAGCTCTTCTACATCTGTGGCCATCAGTTCTTCTACATCTGTGGGCATCAGTTCTTCTACATCTGTGGCCATCAGCTCTGCTACATCTGTAGGCATCAGTTCTTCTACATCTGTGGGCATCAGTTCTTCTACATCTGTGGCCATCAGCTCTGCTACATCTGTGGCCATCAGTTCTTCTACATCTGTGGGCATCAGTTCTTCTACATCTGTGGCCATCAGCTCTTCTACATCTGTGGGCATCAGTTCTTCTTCATCTGTGGGCATCAGTTCTTCTACATCTGTGGCCATCAGCTCTGCTACATCTGTGGGCATCAGTTCTTCTACATCTGTGGCCATCAGCTCTGCTACATCTGTAGGCATCAGTTCTTCTACATCTGTGGGCATCAGTTCTTCTACATCTGTGGGCACCAGCTCTGCTACATCTGTGGCCATCAGTTCTTCTACATCTGTGGGCATCAGTTCTTCTACATCTGTGGCCATCAGCTCTGCTACATCTGTGGGCATCAGTTCTTCTACATCTGTGGGCATCAGTTCTTCTACATCTGTGGCCATCAGCTCTGCTACATCTGTGGGCATCAGTTCTTCTACATCTGTGGGCACCAGCTCTGCTACATCTGTAGGTATCATTCTGCTACATCTGTGGGTATCAGTGAGGATAAGCTCTGATACATCTGTGGGCATCAGTTCTTCTACATCTGTAGGTATCATTCTGTTACATCTGTGGGTATAAGCTCTGATACATCTGATACATAGTTTCCTGGTCGGCGCCATCTTGGTTATAGACCGTCTTTTAGAAAAACTTGTAACTTGGGAACAGTGGCAGCTATGAAGAGGGGGGGCGGCTCAAAATACTTAAGGGGACTTGGTGAGTAGGACTGGCTGGGTTTAAGGGCAGTAGTTGATTATAATAGGGGCGTTTTGGGCGGTAGCCCGGGGCCCTGAGCTCCTGGGGGGCCCATGACCACCCAAAAAGACTTATACTTTCAGTGGTGTACTGTCTCTTGGCTACACTTCCGTCATGATTTGCAAAAAATCAGTTTTTTAATGGCAATTTTGCACAAATCAGGACATCATGACATTATCTGTCCTGTACTATGAACGCCAGGCTAGTGCTTCCATAGTTACAGTGGGGTGGGGGGGGGCCCAGGCTTGGTGAACAGCCCGGGGCCTATGGTAAAGTTAATCCGCCCCTGTTTGGGGGTGTTTAATTTTTTAGTTTTTGGGTGGAATACCCATTCAAGAAGTAATATAGACCTCCAGCTGCTGTGCTTGCTTATGTGCACAGTCAGTACTCCAGAAGGCTCCAGTATAATATATAATCCCATGAACACGCTGCTGCTGTCTGGGTTGCTTTAACAACATGTTTTCCAGCAAGACAAGGCAGATAACAGAAATGATAGCAGAGATAATGTGAGCTCCGACAAGGAACAATCTGTTTCCATCTGACTCACTAAAACCAATACTGAAGCATATAAAAAATGACAAAGCAAAATAATAGTATACAGTAATGTCAGTGTATTACTCAATATCTGCAACCGAAGATCCACGGTCCATGGTGATTTCCCATTACTGAAATACAGTAGGAAAAACCATCAACATTGCTTGTATTGATATTCTGGCAGGTTTCTGCTTACAGCATTGTATAAGATCCTGGATATTACAGATGGTTTTGAATCCTGCATTGATTTAAAGGGGGCTTGGCCATACATGAGCGCATTAAGGTTAGGGTTACAGAAAGATACATGTTCATAGGCGTAGTTATGGAAGAATTATCTTTTAGGAGACCTGAGCTGCTGTGGATTTTTTTTATGAGTACAGACCATTATACCATAACTCATGCATTATAAACATCATCTGTGACCCCCTAAAGGCAGGTGTCTATTCTCCCTGTACTGTGACATCACTGTGTCTATTCTCCCTGTACTGTGACATCACTGTGTCTATTATCCCTGTACTGTGACATCACTGTGTCTATTATCCCTGTACTGTGACATCACTGTGTATTATCCCTGTACTGTGACATCACTTTGTATTATCCCTGTACTGTGACATCACTGTGTATTATACCTGTACTGTGACATCACTGTGTATTATCCCTGTACTGTGACATCACTGTGTCTATTATCCCTGTACTGTGACATCACTGTATTATCCCCCCTGTACTGTGACATCACTGTGTGTATTATCCCTGTACTGTGACATCACCGTGTGTATTATCCCTGTACTGTGACATCACTGTGTGTATTATCCCTGTACTGTGACATCACTGTGTGTATTATCCCTGTACTGTGACATCACTGTGTGTATTATCCCTGTACTGTGACATCACTGTGTGTATTATCCCTGTACTGTGACATCACTGTGTGTATTATCCCTGTACTGTGACATCACTGTGTATTATCCCTGTACTGTGACATCACTGTGTATTATCCCTGTACTGTGACATCACTGTGTATTATCCCTGTACTATGACATCACTGTGTGTTATCCCTGTACTATGACATCACTGTGTGTATTATCCCTATACTGTGACATCACTGTGTGTATTATTCCTGTACTGTAACATCACTTTGTGTATTATCCCTGTACTGTGACATCACTGTGTATTATCCCTGTATTGTGACATCACTGTGTGTATTATCCCTGTACTGTGACATCACTGTGTGTATAATCCCTGTACTGTGACATCACTGTGTATTATCCCTGTACTGTGACATCACTGTGTATTATCTCTGTACTGTGACATCACTGTGTGTATTATCCCTATATATGAGAGGTTTTCTATTGGGATTTGCTCCTGCTCTGGACAGTTCCTGACATGGACAGGGGTGGCAGCAGAGAGCACTGTGTCAGACTGGAGAGAATACGCCACTTCCAGCAGGACATACAGCAGCTGATAAGTATGGGAAGACTTGAGATTTTTAAATAGTAAATTATAAATCTATATAACTTCCTGAAACCAACTGATTTGAAAGAAGAGGATTTTTGCTGGAGTACCCCTTTAAGCAATGGACTCTTGCATGGATCATATTGACCATATGGCTACTGTACATTGTATAATGTTTTTCTGTTTACATTTTTTTTTGTTTTTTTTTCTTGAAAAAATTAATAAAATAAGAGTGAACATAAAGCAGACAATTCACCTAATCCCCACTTGCCTCTCCTTTGCTCCTCCACCATTAGCGTACTATTACACGGAACAATAATCGACCGAATCGGCCCTATCCGGCCGATTGTCGCTCCGTGTAATAAACACAACGGTCAGCAGATGACAACGATCATTGGCTGATCGTTGATATAGATTTGGACCTGTAATTGTCGGGCACTGACCGTGCATCGCTACATGTAATAGTGGTGCGCGGCCGGCAGTTGACGATTTGCAAAGTAAATATATTACCTATCCATGGTCCAGGGCTCCTCCTGCGCTCTGCTTCTCCCCGGGTCCAGCTTCAGAACCAATCACTGGCCAGGACCGTCGCGACCAGTGATTGGCTGAGCGGCCTGTCGCTCTGAAGCTGCAGTGCGCGGGACCCCGGGAGAAGCAGACTGCAAGAGGAGCCCTGGACCATGGATAGGTAATCTATACAGTTTAAGGCTATGTTCGAACTGCGTATATGTCCGGCCGCATATTTTCGTGGCCGGACATATACGCGGTAAACTCCGGCTGGGGATTTACGCTACTTGCGGCCGGCTACGTACGGAGCGCGAACTTACGTCCAAAGTCTACTTACGCTTCCCGAGCGCCCTACGTACAGATCTGACAGCGGTCTTTTACTTGGAAATATTCGCCTAGCCCCGTACACCCCACAGAACCTTTTGGATCGACACAAAAAGTTTCAAAAATGAAGAAATCACCACTACGTACGGGACCGCATGTTACGCTACGGGCGTAAGTGACGGCATTTTCGTCCTCAAACAATGGTCTGGTTCAATCTTTACGGCGCCGCGTACGATCCTCGCGTAAGTTCTTACGTAGTGTGAACTGTGCCGCCGTACATCGTATACTTTCCATTGTACGCAAACTACGTAAGTCTCCGTCCGCTTATTCACGGAACACGCTACGTCCGGAGACGTACGTAGTGTGAACATAGCCTAAAGCAAGAACTGCAAGGACATCGGTAATGATGTCCATGCAGCCCTTGTAAAGGATAATCGGGCCGTGTAATAGGTCCAGTAAACGAGCACCGATGTGCTAGAGTTATTATCGGGCCATGTAATAGTAGCCTTACACGCTGGTTGTGAGTGGCTGCCAGGAAGACCTGACAGAGGGATGTGGGCCAGAACTCCATGATGGATTCTATGAGTGATGACTGGTTTCTGTGCACACTCGGGTTCACAGAGGCAGTGCAGCTCTCATTTTTGGCCTGTAATATGCCATGTCATCTGCTCTATAGAAGTAATAGGATTGCACCATTGTTGCATAAGTCCAGTGTTTTACAAACATATAAATCTTCTTGGAAAGAATCTCTGGTATTTCTGCTTTGTTATCCAGGCAGCAGGGAGCCGGCTTGTTTGCAGTCTTATTATACTGCTCTGAGTCATCTAGCTCAGTTGACTTGTACCCAACCTTTCCGGGGGCAATGTTACAGAGATGTTACAGGGTATTGTGCATTGGAGCTGTCACTCCGCACAGGTATAGGAAATACAGCAGCGACTGAGGCTAAAAATGTCTTTGCAGGAAATGATATTCACATCCATGTAAATTAGCAACCGTATATAAAACGGTGCAACATACAAGCAAAGCTCCAATCAACTGCTCCCAGCAAGTGCCAGGGATTTGTAATTTACTTCTATTAAAAAATCTGCAGTCTTCCAGTACTTATCAGCTGCTGTATGTCCTGCAGGAAGTGGTGTATTATTTCCAGTCTGACACATTGCTCTCTGCTGCCACCTCTGTCCATGTCAGAAACTGTCCAGAGCAGTGGCACATCCCCGTAGAAAACCTCTCCTGCTCTCTAGACTGTAAAGAATACACCACTTCCTGCAGGACATACAGCAGCCGATAAGTACTGGAAGACACAAGATTTTTTAATAGATGTAGATTACAAATCTAGGGCACTTTCTGGCACCAGTTGATGTAAAAGACAATTTTTTTTTAAGTACCCCTCAAATAAGGAATTGGAACCCTGCAGTTTGTGTCGGGAACTACAGGACTTATAGCCCTGCAGTTCCCAACAAAAACATTGGTGGCAGCAGAGAGACTGTGTCGGCCCTTACTGTTGCCACTAAAGGGTAGTACATATGTATATAAAAAAAATATACTTAAAAAAAAAGTTATATTACAAAGTATTCTAACTTCATTAAAATAATGTATGTAACATATAGATTAAATCTCCAGAGTACCCCTTAAAATGTTTCACATATAAGAATATGCAAATTAGTTCTCTGTAACCTCCTTTAGAAACTGTCCTTCCCTTCAAGTAAATGTTTCTGCTCCTTCGTGAAGCCTCAGGGCATGACTGGGGATTTAAAGGGGTTATCCAGTGCTACAAAAACATGGCCACTTTCTTCCAGAGACAGCCCCACTCCTGTCTCCAGTTCAGGAGCAGTTTGCAATTAAGCTCCATTCACTTCAATGGAACTGAGCAGCAAAACCCCGCTCGAGACAAGAGTGGTGCTGTCTCTGGAAGAAAGTGGCCATGTTTTTGTAGCACTGGATAACCCCTTTAATGTGCCTTTCCTAGAAGGTGAGGTGACTGGTGCTGGATCAAATGCTGAGCGTTCGGAGAACGTCGCCAAACCCAAACATTTTGGCCTCTCTGCTTAACACTAGAGGTGACCCCCCATCTGTAGACAGCAGTTTCTGGGTTCAGTGCACATCAGGGTGCTGCTGACTGCAAAGAGGGTGAAGGGGTAAGGTCTCTCCTTGAGGAGGACACCATAAAAGTGTGTGGAGACTTGTAGGCCATTCATACCCCATGGAGAGTTCTGAAAAGAGGGATATGCACAGAAGCTGACACTACCTTTTATAAGCAACTTTTTCTTCAAGTCAATGTTTCTGCTCCCTTAAAGGGGTATTCCACTCAAATATAACTTTCCAAATGTTGCTGCCCATGGTGAGATTAACAATTCCTTCCGTACTTGTTATTATCTATTCAGTCTCCTTCCCCCAGTTCTAAGCTGCTGCTTTCTGCTGAAGACACAAAAATCTGAATGTGAGCTTTTTTTCTCTTCCTCCTCCCTTCCTTCTACATACATAGTAACATAGTTAATAAGCTGAAAGAAGACAAGAGTCCATCAGGTTCAACCTAGGGAAACCCTACTTTGTTCTGAGACAGTTGATGTAAACAAGTTCCTGACTGGCTTTATCTGCAACTTTGTAGCTTCTTTGTAATGCTGGGAGGGTTATTCCGAGGTCAAGTTGCTAATGAACTCACTGTGATTATTCCTCCCGGCATTACAAAAAAAGCTACAATGTTGCAGATAAAGCCTTCCAGGGACTTGTTTAAATCAGCCGTCTCAGAAAGGAGGGGGGAGACGGAGAGAACAGCTCCATCTCTTGAGTCCCAGGACTGGATCAAGCTTTGCCCACACCCGGGGTGGAGGGGAAAAGAGTTGGGCAATTCACTCATCTCTACTCTTTACAGCAACCTTGTGGACCTGTATTCTGCATATTACTTCCACAGCAGAATCTTGTGGGCATGCTCTGTGACCATCACCTATTGTTAATAATGGATCCTATGCTATCTGCCCTCTGCATCATCATGGTGTATAGTGTACTATCCATGACTATAGGATCAGTGCACCCAGTGTCTGTGGCCCGAGGACACATAGCTTTGCATAGGAGCTGTATACAAAAACAAGATTCTATATGCCCCGTATAGTGATTCACATCTTTTCTCCAGCCATAGCTACATACATCGCATCATCTAATATCCTGGAACTACTGTACATCAAGCATCTTCCATCTTGCACAAGCGAGACTGCACGTTCTTTGGGTGTCCTACGCTATGATCGTCACCCTTCGGTCTCGTATCGGCCACTTTCATTATAAAAGTAATAGTGAAAGGCAACTACGAAAAAGAAAGAAGACTCGGCAGAGTTTCATACCCTTTGTTGACATGATATTATCATGGGATGATGTGACCTCAGGAAAGTTCTCAGAATTGCACAATGTAAATTACTGTTTACACTGACGAAACTTTGAGGAATCTAATAATCCCATATCATCCTGTCATTATGTTTTACGAGCAGCCACTATATATATATATATATATATATATATATATATATATATATATATAAAATCATGTGCCGCAGGTCCAAGCGAGTAGGGCATAGCTTATCACACGGCTTAGGCTGGGTTCACACTACATATTTTGCAATGCGTTTTTTTCATCAGTTTTTTTTTGCAAAAAACTGATGAAAAACGGATGCATGTGCGTGCATCCGTTTTTCCATTGAATTCCATTATAAAAATAAAAAAAACGGATCAAAACGGATCCATTTTTTTACCGTACACAAAAGCGTAGTCGACCTAATTTTTGTGCCCTTTAAAAAAAAAATGGAAATTCAATGGAATTCAATGGAAAACCGGATCAAAACAGGTGTATGCATTTTTGCAAGAAACGGATGAAAAAAAACGGATTGCAAAATCGTAGTGTGAACCTAGCCTAGCCTAGCTCTCTCTAATGTCCCGTCACTACATTAGCCAGGCAGGATGCCATTAGTGAGGACATCACCGCCTGTGACATAGCTGCACATAGAAGGAGAGGAGTCGCTCGACATGTTTTCCCCTCTGTCATTTGTATCGGTTAATTACGGCTTAATCGGGTTACCTAATCAGGGTTTGCGGGAAAGGCTTCTAAATATAATTCGTCTGGAGGCACGCTCACTATTACAGCTCTATAAATGGGGTCTGGCCATCCAACCATCTTTGTGGTGACATCTCATTCTGTGTGCTGGATGTGTGCGGGAAGCTATTCATCTAGGCACAATGCCTGTATTAAGGAGCTTCTGTGCGACTGGAGAGAGAAAGGAGGAAGCCGGCTGAGAAAACAGCTTAGTCACTGCACGTGGTTTCTCGTACACCTACTGAGCCCCGTGCAGAGCGGCTGTCAACAAATGATGTCACCGTGTACAGTACTGCTTCGCGCCGCTCTGTTTTCCCCAGACGATACTTCAAGATGTCATACAGAATTTAGTTTCCCTGTGTACTTCTTTTGAATTTTTTTTTGTTAAATTACGTAAATTAGAAGAATGTAAGAAGAAGGGTAATAGGTCAAAGGTCATCAAGTTTCTTATCAGGATGACAACGTAAATGATAAGTAAAGAGATTTAAAGGGGTATTAAAATATTATCCTATTTATAGGGAAGCGGATACCAAGCTGATCTCTGGGGATCCGACTGCCCAGACGTTAACTGAAGAATGGGGACACAACTGCTCCGCAATGAATGGAGCGCTGGACGTGTGCGCACAGCCTATGTTTCACTCATGCTCTTCTGCTGTTATAAAACTATAACTCCGATCATGCCAAAGCTTTGGCTGTCCAGGCATGATGGGAGTTGTAGTTTTGCAACAGCTGGAGGGCCAAGGTTCTCTACCGCTGCTCTATAGAATCACCAAAAAATGTCCAGTCCAGCCCTCAGAAGTGTTCAGCATGTTGCGTAAGGGTACCTTCACACTTACCGGATCCGCAGCAGATTTTATTTAAAAAACTGAACACAGCATCAAATCTGCACCATCAAATTTGTTGCGGATCCTGTAGGTGTGAACGCTGGCTGCACGCTCCATTGTGTGCATCGGTGAATTCGGATAGGGGCACCCGCATCTGAATTCAGCGACAGTGAAGATGATCTTCCCTGACACCGGCCTGGTCACGGAATGGCCGGTGTCTTACGCCATATGAATGGGCCTAATTCTGTAGACTGCTCTTATTAGCAGGCGAAGAGGCAGAGCGTGAGCTGCTGAGCGCTTCTTCCCCTTCATTCTATTGATCGGCAGGGATCTCAACACCTGTACCTTGACCAATACAAGGTTTTTACAAACGATGGTTACACTTTAGGGTCCATTCACACACACAGATTATCTGACAGATATCTACAAGATTTTTGCAGCCAAAACCAGAAATGGATTTGAAAAAAAGAGGAATCTCAGTCTTTCCTTTAAGACCTGTTCCCTGTTTATAGTCCATTCCTGGCTTTGGCTGCAAAAATCTGGCAGATATCTGTCAGATAATCTGTGTGTGTAAACGGACCCTTAAGCGACACAATCACCCTTCTCTGCGGGCACTGCAATCTGCACTTCATTCTTCTCTATCGGACCACTGCACCTATGGATGGGGAATAACAAGCTAAAATAAGGGCCCTTTTACACAGAAAGATTATCTGACAGATTATCTGCCAAAGATTTGAAGCCAAAACCAGACACAGACTATAAACAGAGATCAGGTCATAAAGGAAAGCCTGAGATTTCTCCTCTTTTCAAATCCAGTCCTGGCTTTGGCTTCAAATCTTTGGCAGATAATCTGTCAGATAATCTTTCTGTGTAAAAGGGCCCTAAGAATAACCCTTTAAAGTTGTTCTACACTTCAGACAATCCTTGTTAAAAGGGACCCTACACAAGAAGCAAATATTAAAGAGCGATCGTGATTAGTGCTATCTGCTACTGTCTCATATAGTCTGCCTGAGGCAGACTCCATGACTAGACTGCCAATCAGACTGCATGGAGGTAAATATGAGACCTCCGGCAAACAGGAAAAACCATTGGGACACCAGGACATCATGATGTGGGAACCCAGTACTTCATGCGTCAAGGGGTTAATGACAAGTGGCGATCCCTGTGATCCTTGAGATCCTTGAGACGGCTCGGTTTATCAAGTGGTTGGGCCACACAAAAAATTGCAAGCACAATAAATGGATAATTCACCAGGTGATGAGGGGGCAGCTGTGGCAGTAGTAAGGTGGCAGCGGGGTTACATCTACCACTACAAGGCGACAGCCACCACTTCCCTCCTATATACTGTAGGCTTTTCTTCCACTTCCTTCCTCTTACAATATAACTTTCTCTTTACCTTTGCATGCTTTATAGCTCTTCTCTGTATGTTTTGTATTGGACCCCAATATTTTGGCTCTATAATAATAATTATAACAGGAAATATCATAGGGCAGTCCTGAGACTGCAAGGATACAGCAATGTGTAAATGTAACACCATTCTATATTATCCCTGTACTGTGACATCACTGTGTATTATCCCTGTACTGTCACATCACTGTGTATTATCCCTGTACTGTGACATCATCATGTGTATTATTCCTGTACTGTGACATCACTCTGTATTATCCCTGTACTGTGACATCACTGTGTGTATTATCCTCCCTGTACTGTGACATCACTGTGTGTATTACCCCTGTACTGTGACATCACTGTGTGTATTATCCCTGTAGTGTGACATCACTGTGTGTATTATCCCTGTACTGTGACATCACTGTGTGTATTATCCCTGTACTGTGACATCACTGTGTGTATTATGCCTGTACTGTGACATCACTGTGTGTATTATCCCTGTACTGTGACATCACTGTGTGTATTATCCCTGTACTGTGACATCACTGTGTATTATCCCTGTACAGTGACATCACTGTGTATTATCCCTGTACTGTGACATCACTGTGTGTATTATCCTTGTACTGTGACATCAATGTATTATCCCTGTACTATGACATCACTGTGTGTATTATCCCTGTACTATGACATCACTGTGTATTATCCCCCTGTACTGTGACATCACTGTGTATTATCCCTGTACTGTGACATCACTGTGTATTATCCCTGTACTGTGACATCATCATGTGTATTATTCCTGTACTGTGACATCACTGTGTGTACTATCCCTCCTGTACTGTGACATCACTGTGTATTATCCCTGTACTGTGACATCACTGTGTATTATCCTCCCTGTACTGTGACATCACTGTGTGTATTATCCCTGTACTGTGACATCACTGTGTATTATCCCTGTACTGTGACATCACTGTGTGTATTATCCCTGTACTGTGACATCACTGTGTATTATCCCTGTACTGTGACATCACTGTGTATTATCCCTGTACTGTGACATCACTGTGTGTATTATCCTCCCTGTACTGTGACATCACTGTGTGTATTACCCCTGTACTGTGACATCACTGTGTATTATCCCTGTACTGTGACATCACTGTGTGTATTATCCCTGTACTGTGACATCACTGTGTATTATCCCTGTACTGTGACATCACTATGTGTATTATCTCTGTACTGTGACATCACTGTGTGTATTATCCTCCCTGTACTGTGACATCACTGTGTGTATTATGCCTGTACTGTGACATCACTGTGTGTATTATCCCTGTACTGTGACATCACTGTTTTTTACATGTCTATGTCCTATAACATCTCTGACATTGGTGTGTGTGGATATCATTGTGAGAATTTGTGAGTAAACACATATAATGTATCACGTCTCCCTGTAACTGTATAGTGTTGCTGTTATTCTGGTTAGTGAGGGTTCCGCTCCTCTTTTGTGTTTCACAGTGTTGGATGCAGGCGCTGTGTCAGTCCTGTAATGACCGGCTTTGTTACTATACAATCAGTATATGGTCCTTGTAACAGGATCCGAGTTGCTTTTCATGAGTGATACTTTGGAGTATCAATATTGAAACAGTATGAAACTATGGGGTTTCCCGGAGAAGGACGGACACGCTCCCTTACAGATCAATCATCAGAACTGTATATCATATATATACCCCTGTAATATAGTATCCTGTGCTTCAATGCTGAACTACCCAGTGCCGCCTGCCTTTTGTTCTGTTCACATGCAAGTACAGTGGTACCTTGGTTTTAAGCCCATATCCCTTTAACCCCCCCCCCCCCCCCGCGCCGCTGGCTGGACGCGAGCATACTTTACCTGCTTGGTGCCGTGACGCTCCCAGCTCCCCATCAGCCAATCAGTGCTGTCTGATTGGCTGATGGGGAGTGAGGGGAGCCAGAAGCGTCACACACAGCCGCGGCGCCAAGTAGGTAATGCATGCTCGGGGACAGGGCTGCGGCCGGCGGCGGAGAGGTGAAAGGGGCCGGGTCCCATACACGCAGCGGATCCGATATGCGTGAAGCTACCCTTTCTGTGTTTTCAATCCACTCCTGGTTTTGGTTGCAATATGAGGACCAAAATACCGACTGAAATATACTGTGTATTAACCCAGCCTTAAAGCGGTTGTTCACCAAAAATAAAATCTTTCAGATTAACTGGTGCTAGAAAGTGCCAGAGATTTGTAATTTACTTCTTTAAAAAAAAAATTCTCAAATCTTCCAATACTTATCAGCTGCTGTATGTCCTGCAGGAAGTGATGTATTCCTTCCAGTCTGGAGAGCAGGAGAGGTTTTCTATAGGGATTTGCTGCTGCTCTGGACAGTTTCTGACATGGACAGAGGTGGCAGCAGAGAGCACTGTGTCAGACTGGAGAGAATACACAACTTCCTGCAGGACATACAACAGCTGAAAAGTACTAGAAGACTTGGGATTTTTTAATAGAAGTAAATTACTAATCTCTGGCACTTTCCTTGGAAACCACCGGGGATTCTCGGGCGTCATCATATAATTAGGGCCCCTTATTCAACCAGACGCCACGTTCCTTGTTTACTTTACACCTAATGGCTTCTGTTACCTGAATAATGTGGAGTAAATGAAGGAAATCCGTTAATAATTGAACATAAAAGCCTAAAAATACAATCCACTTCCTCCTTGTATCATTTGTAAATTGCTTTCCCGTCAGAGCCTGGTAAGAAAACGGAAGGTGAAGTTAGAAGTTGTTGTCGACACCTCAAGTCTACGACTCCCAATGAGCTGATTTCACTTTCTAGTTGACTCCTTTGCCGCTGACTCGAACACTATCCCTTTACAGGAATCACCAGTAAGATCCCAGCCCAGTTCTGGCAGGTCACACGTCCTCACCCTGACTCCATGTGTTATTATATGACCTTTGACCCTGCTGTCATACACTGCACATGGAATGAGATGTAGTAAAAATTTTGTAGCTTTCCACAAAAAAAGACTGGGAATTTAAAATAAATAAATAAATAAAAATAATAATAACAATCCTTTGGCCCTGCTCCCATCTAAGCTGATGGTTCAAACACTGTATATTTCATAGAGAAAAATAGACCTGTACACAGGGCAATCATTCCCATCTAGAGACACCTTGGCTGAATCTGAGGGACCCCAATATAGGTGTCTATCCTGCAGCAGGTCATAGTTTCTGTTTATAGGAGGAAGTGCAATGCAGATGTGAACAAGCCCTAACTCTTTTAGAATAGGGATGGGGAATCCTGAGCCCTCCAGTTGTATGAAAACTACAATTCCCATCATGTCTAGCCAAACAAGCTGGTTTGTCCAGGCATGATGAGAATTGTAGTGCGGCAAAAGCTGGAGGGAGTGTTCCCTATGCATGTGTCAGAAGGTTCATGTGCTGTCCCACAAAAAGTGTTGCAATAGATAAATCAGCTGTGGATGATAAGCATACCTATCAGTTCAAAAGATGTTAAAAAACCAAACAAAACAAAAACAAAGCCCTTTAAAAGTGTTGTTCACCTACTGCTATAGGGAGGCTACATATGGAGTCATCTACTATAAGGGGACTAGACAGGGGGAGCATCTACTATAGGGGAATTAAACAGAGGGCCATCTACTATAGGGGGACTACACAGGAGGCATTGCTGTAAGGGAACTACACAGGGGGTTATCTACTATAGGGGGACAAAACATGGAGTCATCTACTATAAGGCGACTACACAGGGGGAGCATCTACTATAGGGGAATTAAACAGAGGGCCATTACTATAGGGGGACTTCACAGGGGGAGCATCTACTATAGGGGAATTAAACAGAGGGCCATCTACTATAGGGGGACTACACAGGAGGCATTGCTATAAGGGAACTACACAGGGGGATATCTACTATAGGGGTACAAAACATGGAGTCACATGACTACACAGGAAGTCATCTACTTCAGGGGGGACTACCCAGGGGGCAAATGTTACAGGGGGACTACGCAGGGGGGACATCTACTTTAAGGGGACTACACAAGGGGCATCTGCTATAGGGAGACTACTAAGGGATTCATCTACTTCAGGGTGACTGAACAGGGGCCATCTTCTATAGGGGGACTACACAAGGGGGCCATCTACTATTGGGTGACTGAACAGGGGGGCATCTGCTATAGGGGGACTACACAGGGGGGTCATCTACTATTGGGTGACTGAACAGGGGGGCATCTGTTATAGGGGGACTACACAGGGGGCATCTGCTATTGGGGGACTACACAGGGAGCCATCTACTATGAGGTTACTGCACAGGGGAGCATCTGCTATGGGGAACCACACAGGGGGCCATTACTACAGGGGGACGCAAGAGTAAACCGCACATACACATCACTTCTTCCATTATGGTCACGCTCTAAAGCTTCCATTGAAATCAATGGGATTCTCAAGGCAGACTCAAAGAACCCCTGCATTGCACAGATTCTAGAAAACCTAGAATGTGCACATTTCCCACAATGCACTGCAGTAATATAAGGTAACCTATAATCTGCTCATTTCCCATAATGCACTGCAGTAATATAAGGTAACCTATAATCTGCTCATTTCCCATGATGCACTGCAGTAATATAAGGTAACCTATAATCTTCTCATTTCCCATAATGCACTGCAGTAATAACCATACCCATACCCAGGATCTCCTTATTATACTCTATATTCTCCGCAGTCATCCATTAGTAATCTCCATCCCTCGCATCCCCTAAATCTCCTGATTTTCCGGAACTCTCTAGTTCACTAGAGAACTCGGCTATTTCCGTAATCAGTTCCCCCCTCTAGATCCGGAAATCCTCGAGCCCCGGCACTTCCAGTAAATAACAGCGGCGGCCGCAGCAGCTCGTGGCAGAAACTCTCATTATCCAGCTCGATAACCAGGGAGAGGCGTCGCTAGGCAACAAGCTCCTACCAAAAAAGCAAAGCTAGTAACCAGGCAATGACATCACATGACCGTCGCCCTCGCCCGCCCCCAGCGTACGCTGTGACGTCACGCAGGCAGTTTCAGTGCGCGCCTCGCACGCCTGCGCGGTTAAGCGCTCTTCCCTTTTTGTGCCCGTGTGTGACGTGTCTTGTTTTCCGGCAAGTGACGTGTCAGTCACTTGTCAGTGGGCGGGGCCGTGGGCTTGTGTGAGAGTCCGAGAAAGTTCTGCTAGCCACGCCCACTCGTGTAGTTAACCCTTCCTAGTAGCTAAGCCATAAAGGGAGCTGCTGTACAGAATAAGGACTAGAATAGGATAACAATGGTTATAATTGTCATTTTTTAAAACAATTTTTAATTTGAAACAATAAAAGTTTGTCCTTTTTGTGATTAAGCAGCACATACTCAATGTTGCTGTATTAGGGTCCGTTCACACTACGGAATTTGCACAGAATTTCAAGCGGAGTCCGCGCTGCGGACTCCGCTTGAAATTCTGTGCAAATTCCGTAGTGCATAAACGCAATGTGAACCTAGCCTAAGAAACACAAGGAAAAACTGATCAGGATGAAGTGACGCATTGTAACCAGAGCAAATGGGTGGGAAACAATGGAGTTGTCTGTTTTCCAGTCAAAAAAACTACAATAATAATACAGTCAGGGCTATGTTTCCAATACGGGAACGTGCCATCCTATATTAGGGGAGATGCTGGCGATCATGATCATTAATAGCGGACGTCATTATCAATAGATTATCAATAAAAAAATTAGCAGTGATTCTTCAAGAAATGAGTACTGGTTGCTATGGTAACAAAGATGGTTGTACACAAACAATGGAGAGAAAGGAGCGCTGCACCTCACACCTATGGCTGACACTAATGCCTCTCGGCTACATTTAAAGTGACTGTACCACCAGGCCCAGGCTGAAGCACTGGAGGCGGGCCGACCCACCCTTAGTGGTAGGAAACCTATGATAGGGTTCCATTGATTATAATGGAGTCACGTCATGGAGGGGCTGGAGTTTCTTCCCACTAAGGGTGGGTCGGCCCGCCTCCAGTTCTTCAACCTGGGCCTGGTGGTACAATCACTTTAAAAAACGACGCCAGGATGTTGGTATATAATTTGATTAAACCATATTGCCCTGGACTGTAATCCGAAATGCTAATGAGGGCCGTTGTGCACTGGAGGTCGGCCCGGTGCGAGCAATTCAGTGACATCTCTTTCTTCCCGTGATACGTTCCTCCTCATCTCATTCAGGCACCCCGCCCCTCCGGTCTTTTTCACATTCCCATCTCCTGCCTGGCCCAACATTGCGCCGGGATTTTAAGTGCTGTCATTGGAGATTGACCGCAGCGATACTGAAAGGGCGGTCTGTAAATCTTATTACCAGCCATGTGTCAATCACACATTATTCATTGCAGGCGGCACCCAGCGGCGCCATTCTAAACAACGATATCATATATAATCTTCCTAAAAGGGAGGAGCACACTGACCTGCTGTTATGTTCTCATAGCGCCGGGGACGCTGAGGGTAAAGGTCGTTCTTACCTCCATCTTCAGCAACATTGTTGTTTTTAAAGTAAAAGTCCAGCCATTTAAACCTTTTTTTCAAAATGCAGGGGGGAACATAAAAAAACTATATTAAAGGAGAAGTCCAGTGAAAATTTTTATTAAAGTATTGCATTGCCCCCCAAAAGTTGTACAAATCACCAATATACACTTATTATGGGAAATGCTTATAAAGTGCTTTTTCCCTGCACTTACTACTGCATCAAGGCTTCACTTCCTGGATAACATGGTGATGTCACTTCCTGGATAACATGGTGATGTCACTTCCTGGATAACATGATGATGTCACGACCCGACTCCCAGAGCTGTGCGGCTGTGGCTGCTGGAGAGGATGATGGCAGGGGGACACTGAGGGACACAGGGCACTGGAGGGACACTGAGCATCCCTCTGCCATCATCTTCTCCAGCAGCCACAGCCCGCACAGCTCTGGGAGTCGGGTCGTGACATCACCGTTTTATCCAGAAAGTGAAGCCATAATGCAGTAGTAAGTGCGGGGAAAAAAGCACTTTAAAAGCATTTACCGTAATAAGTGTATATTGGTTATTTGTATAACTTTTGGGGGACAATACAATACTTAACCCCTAGACGACCTTGGACGTAGGGTTATGTCATGAAAGTCTGTCCCCAGACGACCCATGACGTAACCCTACGTCCTGGGTGTTTCTCCCGCTATGAAGCGCGCTACGGAGCGGAGCGCGCTTCATAGGAGGTGGGGGCCGGCAGCAGGGAGCAGCCGGGACCTCACCGGTAATGACACGCTGCAGCGATCGCGCTGCCGCGTGTCATTAGCCCCTTAAATGCCGCGATCACGGCGAGACCGGGTCCCGCGACCGATCGGGACCCTCACAGTGTGACTGCGAGGGTCCCGATCGTTGAAACGGACCGCCGGAGGTCTCTCACCTGCCTCCGTGCGGTCCGATCGGCGATCTGCTGCACTGAGCCTGCACAGTCAGGCTCAATGAGCAGATCGCCGATAACACTGATCAATGCTGTGCCTATGGCATAGCAATCATCAGTGTAGAAATCAAACTAGTGTATGTACAAGTCCCCCAAAGGGACTTCAAATGTGTAAAAAAAAAAAGTTCAAAACACTAACACACTACCCCAAAACCCCTCCCCCAATAAAAGTTGAAATCACCCCCCCTTTCCCATTATATAAATAAAACATATAAAAATAAATAAATAGATAAACATATAATATACCGTAGCGTGCGTAATTGTCCGATCTATTAAAATATAACAAGCGTCATTGCGAACGGTGTACACGAAAAGAGGGAAAAAAGTGCGCAGATTACCGATTTTATGTTACATTATATATTAAAAAAAATCAATAAAAAGTGATCAAAACGTCCGATCTTCACAAATATGGTATTAATAAAAACTAGAGATCATGGTGGAAAAAATGACGCCCCATACAGCCCCGTAGGTGAAAAAATAAAACCGTTATAAGCGTCACAATAGGCCCATTTTATTAATATTTAATTGCCAAAAAAAAGGATTTCATAAAAAAAATACATATATAACATTAGAGAATCTATTGGGGTTATTTACGCTAGAAAAAAGACGTCTTAGAGGCGATCTGATCACAATGTACAAATATATGAATGGACAGTACAGAGATCTTTGTAGTGGTCTTTTTACTCCTAGGTCTGTAACAATGACAAGGGGGCATCCTCTACGTCTAGAGGAAAGAAGATTTCATCATCAGCATCGACGCGGGTTCTTTACTGTACGAGCGGTAAGACTGTGGAACTCTCTGCCACATGAGGTTGTCACTTTTCTTGAACAATATAATATTACAAGTTATGGGCATTAGATTTCTGGTGATACGTTGATCCGGGGATTGTTCTGGTTGCCATTGCAGTGGGGGGGGGGGGGAGTCTCTCCCTGTGGTGGGGCGGTTGTCTTCTGCCCCATAGGGGTTTTTCGCCTTCCTGGATCAACACAGTAGGATTCTCCTAGGTTGAACCTGATGGACTCTTGTCTTCTTTCAACCTTATTTACTATGTTACTATGTAATCTGTGTAAGCTGCATATGGTTGTGTTCGGACTGACCTATAGAATAATTGTATCATGTCACTGTTACCATATAGTACATTACGTAGACACAGGAACCCCCCAAACTTTACCATATTGCATTCTTTTTCACGATTTCACCTATTTATATCTTCATAAATAATATATTTGGGATTGCGTCATACATGTTATGGTAGAATGAAAGACGCCATTACACAGTACAATTATTCCTGTAAAAAAACAAGCCATTACATGGCCTGTAGATACAAAACTGAGAGTGCTGGAGCTCTTAGAAGGGGAGGAGGGAAAAACGGAAACACCAAGATCAAAATTTGCGCGGTCCACTGGGTCATTTTGGGCCTGGTCCTCAAAGGGTTAAATAAAAATTTTTGCCGGACTTCTCCTTTAACTCACCTCCCTCCATGTCTCTCCAGTGTCGCAACATCGCTCCGGGACCCCCTCCGTGTTACGGGATCTCCACCAGAGCCGACGTCAGGGCCCGGCTGGTGGACAGGCATTCTCCGTCGAGTCATGACTTCATGATGAGCAGGCACTGGGAGAGGTAAGTAAGGATTGGTTTTTATGTTTGCCCCTGCCCCTTAGCTAGGGCTGGACTTCTCCTTTAAATGCTCCATTTTAATAATATGCTATTTAAAGGGGTACTCCGGGCTGGGGGGCTTTTTTTGCCTATGGCCGGGAAGGAGGTTATGAGGGCAATGACGTCCCCTTACCTCCCCTGTTCCAGTGCCGTGTCCCGGATCGCGCGGCTCCGGTTTTCCTTTAAGCCACTGCCAGACACCTCTAACAATGGCTTATCCCCCCTAAGAATGGCTTATCCCCCCTAACCCAGCATGCCTGACCCTTCTTTACCCTGACATACGCCATCAGGAGAGAGTCAGGGTGGTCACATACAACACCTTCAACCAAAATAGTCGCCAAGTGTCCCGCCACCTTTACATAAGACTGTAGCTAAACCCACCGCACCATCTTACCTCCTTTTATTACCTTATCCATCGGACGCTTTATTGCAAGTTTACTACCAGTCACATGACTCCGCGGTTGCAATTGTGCCACATTTAGCAGATGACTGTACGAATCTCCGCATTACACAACACATCTCTCTCTATTAATAACATCTCACATTACTATCTATAAAGAGTCAGCTTTTTGCTTTTATCCGATTGTAATTGTTTGCGGTAAGACCTTGGAACAATGCGGCTTTTTTACACGCGGTCCCATTAGGATTACTCATCCCGTGTACACAACAAGAGCCTGTCTTTCTCCTCTTCTCTGTAAAGTAAACTGGAGAACTGGAGAGTACGGCCTTTTTTTTTTTTTTTTTTTGCTTTTTTTTCTCTTTTACTTTTGACTGCTATTGTAGGTTTTTTTTTTTTTGGTCTTCGCTTCAGTAATTGGCCCTTTGGGTTATGAGTCACCGTGAATTACTCATGTTTATTATTGAAAAATATGATCCCTGTTAAATTCATGTATACTCTCCGAAAGTGATCCCCCCCCCTCCCGTCAGCTATGGCGAGAAATTTATTCTACCCCCCCCTTTACCCCCTCCTCGCTCCTGCCTCGCTCTCTATACTAAAGCACAAGCAGTTCTCACTTCTACGACTCATGAATTTTTCCATTAGTCGCAACTCCTGTGAAATTAAGTCACCTTCAGTGGACTAAAAAAAAAAAAAAACCTATATACATATGGAAGGAATGAGTTGTAATAAAATATTAATTGCAAGCACAGCTGTACCCGGCTCTAATCCGCACCAGTTATGCCGAAAATTTGAAGGCATTAAAATAAAAAGCTCTCGAAATCAGCGGTTATTATGGGCCTGATGATGTGTGTGTGGCTCTTACTCAAAGGTCTATGGAGTCATGTTTTGTCTTACATCATGGTCAATCTTGAATTGGGTGACTGCGATGGGAGTCTATGTAAGGTACAGGCACTTTTTCACTAACATAAGTTGTGTGCAGCTCCCATGTAGGAGGCAGATGTGTGTGTGCAGGTGGAGAGAGGAGCACAACAGAGACCTATTGCCCCCCGTCTTATGTAAGTAGATACGGGCATTTCTATTTACTATATATGTTCTTGATGGACGTCTAGATTACGGGGAATAATAAATAATTGAGGGTGATCAACTGAAATTAATTTGAAAAAATTCAATCGGAACTTGTGGAATTCCGCCAAACCCCCATAGCCATTCGGTATCATGGGGAGAGCCCCTGCATCGTGATATAACTACGACTTGTGACTGAAGCTTTCTGATCTGCCTTATAATAGTGCCCTCCAGGTGGTAAGGGGGCGCTCTATAAAGAGGAGAGAGAGGAGGTAAACATTGGTATAATGTAATTGTAATGCGTGTTTTAGGCTGATAAAGGGGAACTCTGTCGATCAAGCTTGTTATAGAGAGAGTCTTTGGGTGGTGCACGTGGTAGGAAAAAAATTCCAGCAATACTGTTAAAGTTCATTCTCGGCACTCACCATAAATGCTTCATAATTTTATTGTAGAAAATTCATATCCATTATAAATACAACAGGAAGTTTCAGCGTTTCTCAGCTGACAGCTGAGAAAGGCTAACGCCAAAACGTCCGGTTGTATTTGTGATGGATATGAATTTTCTACAATAAAATTATGAAGCATTTATGGTGAGTGCCGAGATTGAACTTTTACAGATCAAGCTTGTTATGGCTTTTTTTTTTCTAGACAAGATTTTTTTTATGACACCCTTTTATTTTATTATATAATGTAGTGAGAAATATCAGAAAAATTATTTTAAGGAGAAACAATTATGCCCAGTATAGTGGAAGGGGGGGTTACGGCTTAGACTGTGCTGTAAAAAAAAAAACACATCAATTTTATTCTGCGGGTCAGTAAAATAACTAGGATACCAAGTTTTTATAGTTCTTTCTATGTTTTACTAGTGCAAACAAAACAAAAAACAACATAGTCCAACACCTATATAAACTTTTGTTCATTTTTTTATATGATGAATGGGAGATGTTTAATAGACTTTTTTTTTTTTTTTAAATAGAAAACTTTGACATTGTTTTGACTTTGACCTGTTTCCTTAGACAGCTGAACAGGCCATAATCACTTGTACGTGACCCTACTATACTATATTGCATTGTATATTAATTTTACAGACAACCTGTCGATTCTTTGAGCGGAGAGCCGCGGAGAGCAGAGGGGCGCGAGTCCTCCCATACACACATTGTTTGACACTGAAGCAGGCGGGCTCTTTCCCGCGGAATTCTGCCGAATTTGTAAACAGGCCCTTACAGAAAAGCCGTCCAAAACCCAACAATTTGGCTGTATAATCTAGTATAATTTTAGTTCATTTTCACGTTCCAGTGATTGTAAGGGATTCACAGGAACAATTGTGCAATCGTTCATACGCACCACTTTACATTCTAGTCAGCAACAATGCCACCATAAAAGAAGTGGTCAACGACATTAACCCTTTTACGACCACGGGTCATTGATGCCTCAATGCCCAGGTCGTTTTAGGACATCAGCTTATGGGATCATAATGATCCCATAAACTGATGTCCCTATGTCTGCCCCCTCTCCTCTGTCCCCTGCCACTGTTACAATCTTGTGAGAGCGGCAGGGGAGAGAGGGTAGGGGGCAGAGCTCACGGACGCACGCCCCACGAGCCCAGCCTTCCCTCCCCCCGCCGTCCTCCGTAGCCAGGAAACCAGAAGCCTGAGGCTTTTGGTTTCCATGGCTACAATCGGGGCTCTGCGATCACTTCGCAGAGCCCCGATGGACACCGGATAGAGGGAGGGAGAATTCTCTGACAGAAGCCCTATAGATGCTGCAGTCATGCTGACCACAGTATCTATAGGGTTAGCTCTCAGCACCAGAGCGCGGCTCCCATGCTGAGAGTTGCGGCGGGTCCTCGGCTATCACTGATAGCCGGGACCTGCCGCAGATGCCACAGGCGCAGCTTCTGCACCTGTGTCATCCTGCGGTGTAAATTAACGTCACTGCAGCCTCAGGCATAGGCTGCGGCAAAGTTAATTTACCGTCCAGCAGCGGGAGGGGGTTAAGCATGTTAGGGCTATGTTCGCACATAGTATTTCCGTCAGTCTTTTGGTCAGTGTTTTTTCAACCGAAACCAGGAGTGGATTGAAGACGCTGAACCTGTGCAAATCTTTCCATTATAATTTTGCCCTGTCAGTCCCACTGCTGATTTTGGTTAAAAAAATACTGACAGAAATACTATGTGTGAACCTAGCCGTATACTGTTTACACTAGAGCCGTGGCTAGAATATTTTTGCTGCCCTAGACCTGCATCTGAATACCCTGGCCAAGGCAAAATGACCTCCCTGGCACTAAGCACTCGAGGCATTCACCCCAGTTGTTCCTTTCTAGCTACATCCACGGGTTACGCGACTATGGGTAAGGAATATATTGTACGTAAGATCCCAAGATGTCCATTTCCAAACCAAAATACACTGTGACTCATACAGTATTACATGAAACTTTAACCCCGTCCTCAAAGTGTTTCACCAGAGTGACAACTTCTCGTAAGGATCCTGCCTGCCATGTGTTCACACACGCACGCACGCACGCACGCACGCACACACACACAAACATAATTTTTATTTTTTTATTTTACTTGTATGGATTGGCATGGCTTTTTTTTACAAGCATTTTTATGGTGTTTTATATAAAATCCTATAAAGAAACCCTTCATGGCAAAAAAAAAAAAAAATTGGGGGGTTTACACAAACATTTGCAATTTTAATACATCACAACACAGTACCTGTATACATTTTTGTAGGACTTAAAGTGAATTTGTTACCCCGACCAAATACTGAGCTGACGCCATCACTGGATAGATATCAATAAGAGCATTTAGAATATATTTTTGTTCCTTGGGTTTGTGTTTTTATTTTCATAAAAAACACCTTTATTTGGGCTAAGAATGGTGTCAAAGAGGCAGAGCCTATTATTGCCTGGGTCCTAGCGCCAATACACGTCACCGTTCTGTATGCCCAGCCCCTTCATACTCAGCTGTATACACTCTTCACACAGCACAGGGAGATGTAGCTGTGCTATGGCCCAGGAAATAATAGGCTCCACCTCTTTGACACCATACATAGTACAAATAAAGGTGTTTTTTTTTTTTAAATGAAAATAAAAACACACACAAGCACAAAAGGTATGTTCTGAAAGCTTTCATTGATATCTATCCAGTCGTGCAACCAGCTTGATGTGGTCAGGATGTTACAGATTCACTTTAAATACATAGAATGATGTATACTCACGTAGCTCAAAAATGTAATGTGAACGAGGCCTAAGATGTATTTATAGATGCACACCTGCTCCTGTCCGGTCATATAAGAGTATATATCGCCCAGGCCGTCTTGTTTGGCTGTCAGGTAACATTGTTAGGGTTAGGAATGTTGCACAGAGGGAGAACAGGTTTGGCGGGCTTCTTATCATGAATGACTTGAGCGCAGCAATGTCTCCGTGTTTCTTCTGAGTTGTGTTTTAGCCTTGTTTGTTATCGTGACGTACGACGTAAGGTGGAGACCCATATTTACCTGCTTTCTGTGTTATTTTATAAGTCGTGGCCATGGATATATACTGGATTGTTTCTGTGTGTTTAACTACACTAGGAGTATAATGAGAATGCAAATACTGTAACAAGCGGTATTATTATAAAGGCTGGGACTATATACTGCACATACTATAAGTGTATGCTCTTTACCATGAAGCATAAATAAGGGGCTTTATTCTGTGGGTTGAGTACAATTCTGGCTATACCAGCTATGTCGACTTTTTTTTACTTTTGCATTTTGCATGTAACCGTATGAGGGCTTGTTTTTTGTGGGATAAATTATATTTTTTAAAGAAGTATATTGGTGTAGATATAACTTATTAATGAGCTTTTAGCATTATTTTATGGCTTGATACAATGAATGGATTATTAAGGGATTTCACAAGACGATCTGCTGATCTCTCACTCCTGGTTTTAAAAACACAGAAATCATGCAAAAATTGGTTCCATTCCTGATTTTGGTTGAGAAAAGATTGATGGAAATATTACGTGTGAACATAGCCCTGGGAAGAAATAGAAAGAATATGCAACTGCACTATGGACTTATTAGGGGAGATTTATCAAACATGGTGTAAAGTTAGACTGGCCCAGTTGCCCCTAGCAACCAATCAGATTCCATCTTTCATTCCACACAGACTCTTTGGAAAATGAAAGGCGGAATCTGATTGGTTGTTAGGGGCAACTGAGCCAGTTTCACTTTACACCATGTTTGGAAAATCTCCCCCACTACCCTTATTTAGTGAGTCAGTCTAAACTTAATGATATTATTATTTTAATCTAATAACCTTTATACGGCTATGTTCATGGCAAGAAAAAAAAAAAAGGATCCGCTTTTTGTTTGTTTTTTAAAAAAAGATAAATCTTTTATGTCATTTTAATTGACTTCAGTGAATGGTATTGGTCTATTGAATAACGGACGTTCCTTGAGACAGACGTAAAATATTGTTCATAACAATTAGTTTCGGACGTCTTTTGCAAACAACGGACGTTATTTTTTAGTTCTTTTCTTTTTGCCGTCTTTACTATTAAATTCAATGGACTTTTCATACCCAAAGGGCAATCAATCCACCTGAGCTAGAATAATGTACCAACAGCCGTCATTGTACTGACGGGCGGCTAAACCGCAAAATAACGGACGTCATTTTAAAAAAGTTATAAATGGGCAAGAAAAAACTTAGTGGGAACATAGCCTAAAAATGTTACTTTGCACAGACGTATTCTGACACCCATCATTTGTATTCTCCCTCCCTCAGCTCTATGTGAGATCTTGCCTTGTGGGGTGAGCTGTAGTTTTATTGGTACTTGCCATAGATGTAACAAACAATCTGATCAATTCTTAATATTTGTTCTGGTAAGTCCGTTGACGGATAAACAGCAATTCTAGTATATATATATATATATATATATATATATATATATATATATATATGTATATATATTTTATTTTATTTATTTTTTACAGCATTCATCACGCAGGATGAGTATTTGTATTCAAAATGGTTCAGACTTTTACAGATGTGGTGATACCAACTAAGTTTTTCTTTTTAGAATGTCATAACAGGAAAATTAATCAAAGCGTAACTTGTTCTCTAACATGTCCAAAGTTACTGATTGCACCAGGTCTCACCCCTGAGACCTACTGTCATCCTGAGATACAGCTGGGGGGAGAGTACACTGCAGCCTGAAACAAGACAAGAGTGGTGCTGAAGAAAGTGGCCATGTTTTTGTAGCGCTGGATAACCCCTTTAACTCCTGTCATTCAAATATGACTCATTCTCTCCATTATAGTCTATGGAGCAGTAGAGTCAGCTATCCCTGCTGAAACACATACCCTGGCTGTATCTCTGGATCACAGGGGTCTCAGAAGTGAGAGCTGGTGCGATCAGTAACATTTGACATGTCTGAGAACATATCATAGGTTACTACAAATAATGTTTTTTTTCACTTATCGTCCATCTGGGGGCATTATAGAAGAAATACCTATTTACTAAAATACATCCTTCACTTTTCTTCAGCAGCCAACGCCTTGGTGCTGTGTTAGCTATTGACTGCGGCATCTAGGGGGGGGGGTATACACCCAGGATTGGAGTTATCGCTGATGGCAGGTGTTGGCTGTCTATGTTGTCTATGGTGTCTGAGACCTCTTTATACTCCCCAACATTATTTTAGCAAGCGCTGGAGAGGATAAAAGAACAAACATGCTCTTACCTCCCCCCTCCAGCACTGGTGGCCGTGTACTGCCGCTCTGGTCCCCAGCCGCTTCCTGGTTTGAGCGGGAACATGGGTCATGATGTGTAAGGTCAGTGGCCGAGGCAGGACCCCATTACGTCTGCTGACTGGCTGACCGGACCTCACACCTCTCCAGCGGAACTGACAGAGCAAAACTATAATGGAAAGATTTGCACAGTTTCTGTGTTTTCAACCCACTCCTGGTTTTGGTTGTAAAAAGACTGACAGAAACACTATGGGGGAGATTTATCAAACATGGTGTAAAGTAAAACTGGCTCAGTTGCCCCTAGCAACCAATCAGATTCCACCTTTTATTTTACAAAGAGTCTGGGAGGAATGGAAGGTGGAATCTGATTGGTTGCTAGGGGCGACTGAGCCAGTCTCACTTTACACCATGTTTGATAAATCTCCCCCTATGTGTGAACATAACCTTATACAGCTAAATCAATCCAAAACCGGAATGTGTAAAGAAAAAAAAAAAGAAAAAAGTGAAAGTCCAGAAAAGTTTAACATTCTGTGTTGAATCACTTCCTAAATTTCAAGGAATGTTTTTACAAGGAGCTCCAGTAACCTGTGTAGACACAGGGCTACTTTCACTCTCTACAGCAGGGGTTGGCTCTTCAGCTGTTGCAAAACTACAACTCCCATCATGCCTGGACAGCCGTAGGCATAATGGGAGTTGCTGGAGAGCCAAGCTTCCCTACACCTGCTCTAAAGAAACAAATCCGACAGTTAACAGATGCGAACAGACCGTGGGATCATCCTCTGTGAGGGTGGGTTCACACTACGGAATTCTCGCGGATAAACCCTACGGAATTCCGCCGGCTGTACGCGCTCACGGACGCGCGCCTTTCCGCCGGCTCCATAGACACCATTCTATGGGCCGGCTGATTCCGCATTCCGCCAAAACAATTGACATGTCAGTTCTTTCGATGGAATCAGCCGGTCCATAGAATGGTGTCTATGGAGCCGGCAGAAAGGCACGCATCTGTGAGCGCGTACAGACGGCGGAATTCCGTGGAGTTTATCCACGAGAATTCCGTAGTGTGAACCTACCCTGAGAGTCTACAAACCACCACAAGTCCAGTTAAACTACCTGGAACGGTCCGTGGACAGCATTAATCACAGACTTAAACAGATCTATGAACGCTGCGAAGGCCGACTCTTATCCTTAAGTTTTATTTTTAAGCAAGAGACCATGGGAGTGACATTCGGCAACCCTCTCTAATCTGGTGATAATACCCCTTGGCTTTTCTAGGAAAGCTCGCCATGCATTAGAGCAAATGCTAGGTTCTGAAAGTGACACCAAGGTGGTGCTCCTGCGGGCCGCGCTCTCAGCTCGACAGTGACTCATTTGACATTAGGAAAACATCATTCTGTGACAGCAGTCAAACTGAAACCTACTCTATGACTAATAGAGAATAGTAGAGAAAGTATTTTACAAGGCAGAGGGACATATTAGCCGGCTGAAGTAACGCTGCTGTTAACAGCTGAAGTAAACACAGGGGAATGGACTGACCAGTTACCCGAGCGGGGAAATCAGATTTCATTGAATAGGTTTAATAACACTCAGGGCTATAAATAATGGGATGGACTAATAACACTATAATAGACTATAGAAGAAGACCTAAATATAATTCAGGATAGTAGATCACAATAATAATAACTTAGCTACCACATTGTGTGCAATCCTTAGATTTTATTACATAACACCTTCCTGCAACTTTATTAAACATTGTAAACGGACCCGGAAAGAATGGACCCAAAGAATTTTTACTTTTTGAATTTTTTTTTTTTTTGCCTAGCCAGAATCCTGCTCTACACTGAGGAGGGGCAATACCCCCAAAACAGCTGTCTGTGGTGATACCTGGCTTTGGGATTTCAATGGTCATATCATCAGACTCGTAATTGAGTTGGATATTAACTGAAGGGACCACCTAATATGGTGGTTTTGGTGATCCCATCCTTTTGCTAGGTCCTTCCCTGGCTAGTCCAGTGTTTTTAAACTCGTAACTGAGGCTCCGCTATATTTTTGACTTTTATGTCTTGACTTTCACAACTTTTTCAGTCTCAAGGCCATATTACATGTCATGATTATCCGGGGAAAGCGAGCTGTGATCTATCAGCTCAATGTTTGCTTCCCCCTTATTCCCTGCTCGCTGCCTGTTCTGTTACACAGACAGTGAGCAGGGAGCAGCTGGAGGGGCTGACTAGACTAGCCTTAGATAGTCCGGGTGGCCCATTGAAGTCAGCAGTGGTCTCCTGCCGCTGCTTCTATTACCCAGAGTGACAAGCGGCAGACCGCTGCTGACATGATCAGGTTTTTTAAACACATTGAAAGACCAGGATCAGCCAATATTGTAATAGGGCCTTTAGCACACAGCAATTCCTGGTCACGTGACCAGGGACCAATATGTCAAACTGCCTGTCAATGTCTGTTGGTACAGATCCATCATTCATACAAGTGAATATCGTGCAAGAAGAAAATTCTTTTTTTTGGGGGGGGGGGGGGGACTTTTTTGAGTTAAATTTATGATAATGTTCATTCCTTACAAATTTATAATAGTGGGGAATATGTAAATTTTTATTTTTTTTATTTTGCTGTAGTTTCTACTTTACCATTTTTGACACCACACAGCATGGGATTGGTGAGCTCGCTACCGGTTCTGTATGGTATGAACCCATAATAAGGCAATATTATCTTGGTTTTATACCTTAAAGGAGAAGTCCATCCAGACCCTTTTTTTTTGGTAAGTGCTGGGGAGGATAAAAGAAATAACATGCTCTTACCTCCCCGCTTCAGCACTGGTGGCTGCATACTTCCGGTCCCCAGCTGCTTCCTGGTCTGAGCGGGCACCCGAGTCGTGACGTGTGAGGTCGGCTCAGCCAGTCAGTGGCCGAGGTGGGAACCCACTATAGTAGCTGACTGCCTGAGCGGACCTCACAAGTTACCCGAGTCCCTGCCCAGACCAGGAAGAAGCCAGGGATTGGAGTGCTGGAGCAGGGAGGTAAAAGGATGTTATTTCTTTTATCCTCACCCTCCCCAGTACTTGCTGAAAAAATGGTTCTGGACGGACATCTCCATTAAAGCGACTCTGTACCCACAATCTGCCTATCCCAAACCTCTTGTACCTTTGGATAGCTGCTTTTAATCTAAGATCTGTCCTGGGGTCCGTTCGGCAGGTGATGCAGTTATTGTCATAAAAACAACTTTTAAACTTGCAGCCCTGTGTCAAATTGCTGTGACCTAGAGTGTGTGTGCCCTAGGATTGCACCGCCTCTCCATCCCTCCTCCCCGCCCTCCTCATCACTAGGAAAGCACTAGGACTGCACAGGTGCCTTGACGATCCAGCTCATGTCCAGTGTTTACACAGGTGATGAATAGGAAAAATTGTTCTAGGGGCATTTCTAATGATGAAGAGGGCGGGGAGGAGGGACGGAGAGGCGGTGCAAGCCTAGTACATACACACTCTAGGCCACACCAATTTGACACAGGGCTGCAAGTTTAAAACTTGTTTTTTTATGACAAAAACTGCATCACCTGCCGAATGGACCATAGGACAGATCTTGGATTAAAACAGCTATCCGAAGGTACAAGCGGTTTGGGAGGGTCAGATTGTGGGTACAGAATCGCCATATTATGGGCTCATACCATACAGAACCATGGTGGTGCGTGAGACCTTATGCTACTTAGGAAATGATGTGTCACAATATCCAGAGGATGTCATTCTTGTGCTGACTTCCAGGTGGTTGCAATCCTGCCTGAGCGCAGGCACAGGATACAGCTGGACTTGCAGAAGTTGAGATGACAACACACGGGGCGTGCAGTTTCATGTATACACTACTTTACCCAACAGCAAAATCTTTCTTGTTTGCAATCCGCAAGGATGATGCAACCTGTTAGTTTCACTTTATGCCGGAGAAGAGGAACTGTAGTAACCCTGAGATAGTGCTAAGATTCTGGGCTTGTCTGCAAACTACAATGGGATCTCTGTTCTCCGCACATCAACATTACTGCTGCTATTTGCTCCCTTTCTATGTGCTCTTGCAATGAGATTTATAAATTAACACTTTCAGACAAAGATCTTTATTGTTTAGTGAATTTAGTCATTCATAGTAGATGGACTGTTTATATGTACAGGCATTCTGGCTGCAAGAGAGTATGCAGGCTTAAAGTGTCACTATCGTTTAAATTCTTTTTTTGCAGAAATCAATAGTACAGGTGATTTTAAGAAACTTTGTAATTGGGTTTATTAGCTGAAAAATGCATTTTTATCATGAAAAAGCAGTTTGAAGCTCTCCCCCCTGTCTTCATGGTTTTCTATGGAGAGGGAAGGGGTGGAGAGGATGAGGCACCAAAACAGGACAACAAAGAGTTAATTTACAGCTACTTCACCGGCTATCTCCTCTGAAATCAGCACTGACCTCTCTGACCTCTGAATACCGGCTGTCACACAGCTCCCACTGTGTAATTCTTTGTTCTCTGCTCTCTGCTGGTGACTAATCTCCCTCCTCCCCCTCCCCTCTCCATAGGTTACACAGGGCCTGACTGATGTAAAAGAGTCAAGATTTCCTGATAATCAGCAGTGAATGAGAGAGAGGGGGGAGGGGGGGGGGGGACCTGGGGAAAGTCTTTTTGAATGCAGAAAATGGCAGATTTGCCTAATAAACCCCATTACAAAGTTTCAAAATGACAACAAAAAACGACAGTGACACTTTAAGGCCCTATTACACCAAGCCATTATCGGACACATTTTCACATGCACCATGTTGGCTGATCCTTGTCTTTCAACATGTTGAAAAAAATTACAAAGATAACAACGGTCTGCTGGCCATCGCTCCGTGTAATAGGAGTGGCGGCAGCAGACCGATGCTATCGCTTATGGACTACCTGGACGACCTAAAAATCATCCAGAAAGCCCCTCACACAGCTCCTTGCTCCACCCCCCACTTACCCACTCACTGTCGGCGCCATCAGTGAGCAGGGAACGTGGAGCAAGCAAGCGCTGATCTGACAGGTCAGCGTTTGCTTGCTCCTTCAGATCGGCCTGTGTAATACACAAAGCAATTATCGGTCGTTACAGCTGATAATCGATTGGTGTAATAGGTAATGTTAAAATGCAACAATCAGCCAATAATGCAGAATGTCCGCGAGACAACAATACCGCTAGCTACGGTCTGCTGCCCGTCGCTCCGTGTAATAGGAGCGATGGCAGTAGACCGCTGCTATCTCCTATGGACTATCCAGTTAATCCGTGATGAACAAGGACCGGGAGATTTCTGATCAGCTGTCTCTGTTTCGAAGCATGCTTGCCAAACAGAACACCAGGACATGCAGCTGTGATTCTTTTTAGCCTGCCGCCATTGTCCCCTACTTTCACCATCCATTGCAGAGCGGCTACATGCAGGACATGTAGACTGTCACCTGCCACCAATCCTGATGTTCCCTTTCATGGCCATCACTTGTATAATGTACAGGCAAGGCATCAAGAGGCCTGTCAGCTACCACCAGATGTAGAACTTCACACAGTCTGCCGTTATCCCATTGCCTGCAGCCATACAGTGCCCTTACCCTGCTGTGCTGAACAAGTGTGTTGTGGTGAGCTCCCCTGGTGGCCGGGAGCCACCATACTGTGTGCTGTCCCTGCTGTGCTGTACAAATGTGCTGTGTTAAGCTCCCCCTGGTGTTAAGCTCCCCCTGAAAGCCACCATAACATATGCTCTGTGCCTGCTGTGCTGTCCAAGTGTGCTGTGGTGAGCACCCCCTGGTGGCTAGAAGCCAGCATACCGCATGCTCTGCCTGCTGTGCTGTATGAGTGTGCTGTGGTGCGCTCCCCCTGGTAGCCGGGAGACGCCATACTATGCGCTGTCCCTGCTGTGCTGTACGAGTGGGCTGTGTTGAGCTCCCCCTGGTGGCTGGAAGTCACCATAACATATGCTCTGTCCCTGCTGTGCTGTACAAGTGTGCTGTGGTGCGCTCCCCCTGGTGGGCGGAAGCCACCATAACCCTTGATGTCCCTGCTGTGCTGTATGAGTGTGCTGTGGAGAGCTCCCCCTGGTGGCCGGAAGCCACCATACTGTACGCTAGTCCCCACTGTGCATGTGACATGTACATTTTTCTTCATGAAAAAATAAGACATCCCCTGGAAATAAGATTTATCGCATCTTTGGGAGCAAAAATTAATATAAGACACTGTCTTATTTTCGGGGAAACACAGTATATAGCGCCATCAAACACTGCAGCATTGTACAATAGACAAAGGGGCCAAAGGCGGTCCAGGCATGATGGGAATTGTAGTTTTGCAAGAGCTGGAGGGACGGAGTTTAGCTCCCCTGCTCCAGAAGATATACAGCTGCTGAGAGAATCCATGTGCTGCCATATGGTGCCCCGAACAACACCAAATCACCATATATTGGCATCTGATGGGTCGTGAGCTGAACAGGCCTGAATATCCCAGTATTACAGTATATAACACATGTTCAGCCTTGCCCTGTATCTGACACTGTGGTCGTGGTCAGGGGAGAGTCTGGGGTTTCGCTTTCATGATGTATGAACATTTTGCTGTAGTTTCATTTCACTGTAATAGAACTTCGATTATTGTTCTTATGTAACATAGAGAAATACAGCGGGGAAGATATTTGTTCTCTTGGTGATTTTTGACCTTTTACGAGTATTAACACGGGACAGTTTTTATGGTTTATAAAACCATATGTGAAAGGCGTGCAAAGATCCGAAACTTACCGGCCCAGTAAGAGGTTATATATCTGCTCAATACTAAGATGTAGATTACAATAACTGCACATACATGAAACTATTAGGCCGTTCATATGTCTCTGTGACATCATAGAGAGGGTGAGATACCCTCTGATAAAGTATATAAATAACTCTACCATATAGTGCTGAAAAGTAAAAATAATACTGTTTGGTAACCTTTCCATTATGTTGTCTTACTAATATTGCTACATAGTGCGATCACATCTACATTAATCCCAAATGATACTTTACAGTGGCTAAGCAGCAGTAACAATATGCCATTATATACCACCATATACTACTCATATTGACATGCTTTGCCCAAATAGCCAGATAACTTTTAATATGTTGCTGCCCATGGTGAGACTAACAATTCCTTCCATATTTGTTATTATCTATTCAGTCTCCTTCCCCTAGTTCTCAGCTGCTGCTTTCTGCTGAAGACACAAAAATCTGTGTGTGAGCTTTTCTCTCTGTCTCCCCCTCCTCCGCACTTCCTTCTGTGATGGCTGATGTAAACAAGTCCCTGGCAGGCTTTATCTGCAACATTGTAGCTTTTTTGTACTGCTAGGAATAACTCAAATAAATTAAAGGGGAACTCCAGGTAGAGGTTAAAAAAAATGAAACTTCTGCAGAAGCATATAGCATTACTTACCAAAAATCCATTTGTTTGGGGGGTTTTTGCTCTGTTTTGTGTTTCTGTCCTTCCTGGTTTACCATTTCCCAGAATGCAATGCTTTCCCTCATGTGATCCTTACAGCCCCCACCCATTACAATCAGTAACATTAGTGCAGCAGCTGCTTCTGGCCGGACAGAGATGTTGAATCACTTAGGGGATTGGGTTATCCAGCCCCGCCTCCTGTGACATCACGTCCTGCCCCCTGTCTGCATCATCAGCAAACAATGTGAGACAGAGGCATGTAAGATTTGTCTCCTAAGAGGGGATAGCAGCAGGAGCAGGAGACAATGTGAATTGGCACACGGAACATTTTTTTTCACTTCTATCAGCTACCAGTGTGGCAGAACTGTACAGATACGGCAATACATTATATAGACACATCTATATAACTTTTAATGTGCTTTTAATAGAAAACAAGTTTTTCTTATCCGGAGTTCCCCTTTAAGTTGCTGATGAACGCACTGTGATTGCAAAGTTTCTACAAAGTTGCAGATAGGGACTTGCTGTCTTGAAAGGAAGGCGGGAGGAGGGGGGGAGAGAGAGAGAGAGAAAAGCTTACACACAGATTTTTGTGTCCTTAGCAGAAAGCAGCAGCTGAGAACTGGGGGAAAGAGCTTCAGCAACTCCTTACCACCTAAACAGGATTTTATAGTAGTTTACTTTAAGATATCATGTCTATCACTGCTATCTTGCCGACTTTGCACCTGAAAATTATTCAGGCGCCCTCTCCCACTTTAGTAAGCGGTAAGGGTCTGAGAAGTTGCTGACATCAGCAATCCATAGATGGTTGATATAGAGGAGGGGGCAGGAGGAGGATGACCAACAGATATTCTAGAAGTCGGTAAGGGAGCGATGTAGTTGTTTGCCAGGAGAGATGGTGGAGTAAAAGTGACGTCATTGGATGTAGGTGAATGGCGCACGGGTTACCATTGCATTTTTTCTCTTGAACTGGTATTTTGGTGGATTTTTTGTTATTTTTGGGGATCTCCTTTCACATTCATCATTCAGCACCTCAAATTCTTGCTAGAGCGTAGCCTGTAACCTACTAGCTGCTGGGGTCTTTTAGGAGGAGACTCCACTGTCACGACCTTTGTGGTCGGTGGTTTTGGTTTATTCCCCATGTGTCTCTTCTAACATTCAGAATCTGTGGTGTAATAGAATGAGCACTTGATGTAATCGTACAGGGTCACAGCCACCCAGCAATGCACAAGCTCTTTTGTATCACACCGTAACCTTCTCACTTCTGTCATCTCTCTACCTTCTCATGTAACCTCAAATATCACTGTGGGCGGCAGTAACTCCTATCGCTAAGTAATAGCCGACCAGAAATCAGGGTATGCCCATTACAAGTGATTTGTACACACGTCTATTGTGTTTCACAGCCATTACTGGAAAAGCTATTGTATAGTACGTTTTCTGGAATAGCGTTTGGAAAATTGCTGAAAGTACAGAGAAATTACAGTCTTTGTATGGTCCTTAAAGGGGCTTTCCCAGCAATTACTGTAATGGTTAGAGATGTATGATTGGTGGGGATCTGATCAGTGGGACCTCTGAGAACAAAGAGGTGGTGGCTCTTAGTACATAGCTCCAGCCCCTTTGGCTCTCTTACTGATCCAGAATTCTGTAGAGAGTGCGGCACAGCCTCATTCATTTCAACTAGTCAGGAGCCCAGCTGTTCTGATGCCATCACCTAACTGTGGTCCTCCATCTACTTTGTATTACCCTTGCCGGATGCAGGTAAAGTGTACTCACCCAATCACAATAGATAGCGCTCTATTCAAGCCTCCTTACTTTTCGGGTGGTGTGAGCAGTACCTGCCAGTACCCAATGGGTTGTTAGTTGACAATCATTATACCATGCTGCCCTGATGCTGCCTGACTTGGTTCACATGTGGACCTGGTGTGAATTGTTACCGTCTATCTTTACCAATCCCCAGTTTTCTGACTATATGTTGTTTCTGCTTTTTGTACTATGCTTTGGCTTTTGACTTTACTTTTTTGACCCTTTTAAGACCAAGTATTTTTGCCCTGGACCTAACATTACAGTCCTCACTATGAGACCCTCGATTGCTTCTCCTCTCACATTTTCCGATTCTCAAAAGTTATTAAAAATTTTACTTCTGTACAACCAAAAATTTTCTCTGCCAATAGAGTAAAAAAAATAACCCATGAACATAATTATGAGAAAATCTTGTGGTATAGATAAACGGTAACAATTTCAGAACCAGTCTCATTATATCCAGGAGGAACTCTATGACCCGTAGACCCCTTCTTTTTTGGCCCTGGTCTTGTGTTGGGGAGAGGGAGTCCCGACGGCTTGGCTCATCCATATGCATCACTGCGTTTAGCAGGAGTCTTTTTTTTTTGTCTACTCTGTGTATTTTATTTTGTTTATGTTGCTATTTTTGCCTAGAGTTTTTTGTCTAGTATGCCTTTAGCTTTTTCATTACATCATTTGTGGACATGGATGAATTAGGTTTAAGCAGCGTTATTTACGATCACTTCCCTCTTTGTCTATCGTGTGGCTGTTCAGTGAGGGTGATACAGTTCCGCAGTTCTATTATGTTTATTACATCAGAGGCTGTCGCTAGTGGTTGCCAGCTGACTTCTTGCTGTGACAACCCCTCACTAGTTGTAAATACAGTGAGGGTCCTATTACGCAGGGCGATCATCATCACAATCGGGCAGATATCGATCCGGGTAATAAACACAATGATCAGTCAAGGAGCCGATCACTGTCTGTTCCCCGCTCATCGCTGTGACAGGCCATTCATTCAGCCAATCACTGACCGAGATGGGACAGTGACCAATGATTGGCTGAGCGGCCTGTCATTTCTATTATTTTTTATATATTTAGGCTGATATAAGAGTTGGATTAACCCCTAGACGACATTGGCGTACAGTTACGCCCTGGAAGTCTGTCACCAGACGACCCAGGGGCAACTGTACGTCCTGTGTGTTTGCGCTGCCAAGTGCTTCATAGCAGGTGGGGGCCCGCCCCTCACTGTTGATGACAGGCTGCAGCGATCACGCTGCAGCTTGCCATTAACCTCTTAAACACCGCAGCGTTCAAGTATAAGTGACAGGGGCAGCCCCTGTCACTTATCGAACGGGACCCCCACAGTGTGACTGCGGGGGTCCCGATCATTTTAACAGACCGCCAGAGGTCTCTTACCTTCCTCCATGCAGTCCGATTGGCACTCTGTTGCTTGAGTCTGCCACAGGCAGGCTCAATCAGCAGAGCGCCTATTACACTGATCAATGCTATGGCATAGCATTGTACAGTGTATGCAATCTAAGTAGGGGGACTTAAAATGTGTAAAAAAAAAAAAGTAATTTTTTTTTTAAAATACCCCCTCCTCCAATTAAAGTTAAAATCACCCCCCTTTCCCATTATATAAATAAAACATATAAAAATAAATAAACATCTTATATACCGTAGCGTGCGTAATTTTCCGATAACAATTGTCATCACGAACGGTGTAAACAAAAAGAGGGAATAAAGCGCCAGGATTACCAATTTTTTTGTTACATTATATGTTACAGCCCCGTAGGGAAAAACTAAAACAGTTATAAGCGTCACAATAGGCCCATTTTATTAATAATTAATTGCAAAAAAAAAAAAGGATTTCATTAAAAAAAATATATAACATTAGAGAATCTGTGTAACCTGCATATGGTTGTGTTCAGACTGACCTATAGAGTAATGGTATCATGTCGCTGTTACCATATAGTGCATTACGTAGACACAGGGACCCCCCAAACGTTACCATATTGCATTCTTTTTTTACAATTTCACCCATTTATATCTTCATAAATAATAATTTTCGGGGTTCAGTCATACATGTTATGGTAGAATGAAAGACGCCATTACACAGTACAACTATTCCTGTAAAAAACAACAAGCACTTACATGGCTTGTAGATAGAAAACTGAAAGTGCTAGAACTCTTAGAAGGGGAGGAGGGAAAAACGAAAACGCAAAAATGGAAATTGGAATTGGAAAATGGAATGGGTAATTTTGGGCCTGGTCCTCAAAGGGTTAAAGGGTTTATCCAGAGAAAATCTTTTTCTTTCAAATCAACTGGTTTCAGAAAGTTATATATATTTGTATTTTACTTCTTTAAAAAAATCTTAAGTCTTCTCATACTTATCAACTGCTGTATGTCCTGCAGGAAATGTTTTCTTTTTAGTCTGACACACTGTTTTCTGCTGCCACCTCTGTCCATGTCAGGAACTGTCCAGAGTATCAACAAATCCCCATAGAAAACCTCTCCTGCTCTGGACAGTTCCTGACATGGACAGAGGTGGCAGCAGAGAGCACTGTGTCAGACTGGAGAGAATCCACCACTTCTTGCAGGACATACAGCAGCTGATAAGTACAGGAAGACTTGAGATTTTTAAATAGAAGTAAATAACAAATGTGTATAACTTTCTGAAACGAGTTGATTTTTGCTGGATAACCCCTTTAATTAATGTTTCTTCTATGTCTACGGGAACTGAGGTCTGGATACTGTCAGCCACTTCTGTATATAGAGAATATTCATTTTACAAATAAAAGAAACTGAAACTCACACTGAATCCGATAACCATTTCAAGAACTTTTACCGTCCAGGTGAACAGGCGTGTTTTGGTTTCCATTTTCTGGAGGTTTTATCTGCTGTTTGCGGCCTGCCATGGTTACTATCACGCTGATACTCCCTGTGTGCGTCTAAAGGTGAGAGCGCTCAGTATGAGTCCACAGGAGCTGCTGTACCTCACCGCTGCTTGTTTTTGCCATTGTTTGTACTTTAGAGGAAAGTCAATTTAATGACAGATATACAGGTAACATAAAGCAATACACGTGTAAGACACAGAAACGTTGAGTGAAGCTTTACAGACACTTTCCTGTTATTTCATCAAGGTTTATAAAAGGAAGGTGTCATCAAAAATAACTTATTGTTTTGGGCTATGTTCACACTACGTAAAAGTACGGCCGTTGTTGCTGATGGCAACAACGGCCGTACTTTTACCACGGTGGAACAATGCCTGTTGTTCTATGGGATCCCGGCCTGAGCATACACACATCATATGCGCTCCGGCCGGGATCCCATACGCCGCCGCAAACAACTGACATGTGAGTCACACAGTGAAGCGAGCGGCTCCGGCCGCTTGCTTCACTGTGTGCTATGGGAAGCTCTGATGCAGGTGCCCGCTGATGCGCCCGCATCAGAGCTCCGTGGCCAAAAGATCATCCGGCCGGTTCTTAAAGTGACACTGTCACCCCCTCTGTGCATTCTGACTTCTCTACACAGGTGTAAAGGGTAAATTTAGCGTTTTTCATACCTTATTTCATATCATACATCATGGTGTTTGTTCAAGTAAAAAGTGTCCTTTTATCAACTGCAGATTGTATTAAGTGGCATTAGCGCCACGTAGCCCCGCCCACAACGGCACCGTTGGCCCCACCCCCTCGTCGGCCATTGGAACAGGCTGGCCGAAAGGTCTAGACCCCACCCCCTTTACGTCAGCCAACCAATGGGCGTCAAGGGGGCGGGCCAACGATGTGCCAACATTGTGGGCGGGGCTAAGTAGCGCTAATGCCATGAGGTCACGCCCACTTAATACAATCTGCAGTTGATATAAGGACACTTTTTACTTGAACAAACCCAATGACGTATGATATGAAATAAGGTATGAAAAACGCTAAATTTACCCTTTACACCTGTGTCGAGATGTCAGAATGCACAAATGAGGTGACAGTGTTAATTTAAGTACCGGCCGAGATGATCCGGCCAGAGACCGGCCGTTCCGTGACCCGGGGTCACGGAACGGCCGGTCTAATACGTAGTGGGAACATAGCCTAAGGCCTTATTCACACGTTCCGTAATTTACGGATCCGTATTTCCGTATCCGAGTTAGTGCACATTGAAGTCTATTGGGCTATTCACACGATCAGTAGCAGAAATGGATGAAAATCAATCCGTAAAAAAAAAAGGACATGTCCTAGTGTGGACCGGATGCGGACCCAGATTTTTTCACGGATGCTCTCATTGACATCAATTGTCTACGGATTGTTTGCGGATTGCAACATGTTTGGCATCCGTATTTCCGTAGAAAAATATGGATAACTCATGCTCCTATTGTGCACAGCAGTATATAGAAGTGCTGGGATCTATTATATTGTGCCGAATTTAGCTGACAGGCCATTCATTCACTGCTCACAGTCTCTTCATTGATTCATTGGTACTTTCCTAACCACATAGTAAACACCAATTTATTGTGCTAATTGGTGATGATTATTGGCAGCTGGGCTACAAAGGTACAAGTACCAATTACCTCAATAAATTGGGGTGTTTACAATGTAGTTAGGAAAGTATCAATGAATCAATTAAGAGCACTGAAGGCAGAACGGCACAGGAGGATCGCATCATTACCGCAGGAGGGGTCTGATGATGCTGCAGGAGGGGTCTGATGCCACAGAGGGGGTCTGATGCCGCCGCAGGAGGGGGTCTGATGCCGCCGCAGGAGGGGGTCTGAGGCCGCCGCAGGAGGGGGTCTGAGGCCGCCGCAGGAGGGGGTCTGAGGCCGCCGCAGGAGGGGGTCTGATGATGCCAATCCCGGCCGAGCACGGAAGCGTCCCCGGTTGCCATGGTGATCGCAGGAGGGGTCTGATGATGCCTGTAAAGACCGAGCACAGAAGTGTCCTCCTGCGATCACCATGGCAACTGGGGACGCTTCCGTGCTCGGTGGTGATTGCAGGCATCATCAGACTTCCGTGCTTCCGGATGCAATACGGAAGCAATACGGATGTCCAACCCGTAATTTTTAGCGGGTGGTTTCCGGACCCGAAAAAAATTACGGAACGTGTGCATAAGGCCTAAGGGTGCGTTCACACGTACAGGATCCGCAACAGATCTGCAGCAAATTTGATGGTGCAGATTTGATGCTGTGTTCAGTTATTTAGATCAAATCCGCTACGATACGGTGTGTGTGAAGCTGCCCTCAAGGGGTATTCCACCTAAACATAACTTTTGTTATGTTGCTGCCCATGCTGAGACTAACAATTTCTTCCATACTTGTTATTATCTATTCTCTCTCCTTGTCCCAGTTTTCAGCTGCTGCTTCCTGCTGAAGACACAAAAATCTGTGTGTGAGCCTTTCTCTCTGTCTCCCCCTCCCCCCCCCTTCTGAGACGGCTGATGTAAACAAGTCCCTGGCAGGCTTTATCTGCAACATTGTAGCTTCTTTGTACTGCTAGAAGGGGGAGACAGAGAGAATTTACATACATACTGATTGTTGAGTTTTCAGCAGCTGTCTCAGAAGGGAGGGGGAGACAGAGAAAAGCTCACACACAGATTTTTGTGTCTTCAGCAGAAAGTAGCAGCTCAGAACAGGGGGAAGGAGACTGAATACAAAGTAACAAGTATGGAAGGAATTGTTAATCTTACCAGGGGCAGCAACATATCAAAAGTTATGTTTGAGTGGAAAACACTTTTAAATTGTGTTTTTATGTTAAACATATTTTAAAATAATTTTTGGAGACATTTTTTCCTAATTTTCAATAAATCTATCTATATTATAAAATAATATTGATATCTTGCAGTCCTCATTCTCACCACTGGGCCTAAGCTGAGACTTCCTGTTATGTCTGTGGTGATAAGAAGAGGCTGCTGTAAAGTGATCTGTACAGCATTGCAGCGTCATGTGACACCAGTAGATAGAGGAGACAATAGCAGCTCCCTGTGAAATGACCTTTTCACAGGTCACAGAGCGCGTTCAGTAATGTTTTACATTCATCCCTGTTTCTGTCTATTGTCGTCTATGTCCATGAGGCTTGCTGTAAAGCATGTCACTTAATGCTGTTAAGAATAGCCCAGGCAAGATAGCCACCCCCATAACAATGTACAAAAAGTGAAATAAAAAATTACAATCGGAAAATAAAATCAGATTAGAATAAAAGAACAATTTTTGTATTTGACTCTAATTAGTAATAAGAAAAATTAGGTGAAACATTCCCTTTAAGGTCGGGGTATACCATTGTAAGGCCAATGCAAACCTAAGTGGAGGAGTGCACTTGCTCCCTCATGTCTTCCAGTACTTATCAGCTGCTGTATGTCCTGCAGAAAGTGGTGTATTTTTTCCAGTCTTACACAGTGCTCTCTGCTGCCACCTCTCTCCATGTCAGGAACTGTGCAGAGCAGAAGCCATAGAAAACCTCTCCTGCTCTGGACAGTTCCTGACATGGACAGAGGTGGCAGCAAAGAGCACTGTGTCAGATTGGAAAGAATACACTTCCTGCAGGACGTACAGCAGCTGATAAGCACTGGAAGACTTGAGTTGTTTTTTTTTTTAAATTACAAATCTATACTGTATGAGGCTGGGTTCACACTACGTAAGTTTCCGGCCGTAGCGCGTTCCGTGAATAAGCGGCCGGAGACTTACGTAGTTTGCGTACAATGGAAAGTATACGATCTACGGCTGCACAGTTCACACTACGTACGAACTTACGCCCGGATCGTATGCGGCGCCGTAAAAAATGAACCAGACCATTATTTCGGGACGGAAATGCCGTAACTTACGCCCGTAGCGTAACATGCGGTCCCGTATGTAGTGGTGATTTCGAAGTGATTAGCGAAGATTTCCAAGTAAAAGACCGCTGTCAGATTGCTACGAAGAGCGCTCAGGAAGCGTAAGTACACTACGGGCGTAAGTTTGCATTCCGTACGTATCCGGCCGCAACTTGCGTAAATTCCCGTCCGGAGTTTCATACGTATAAGTCCGGCCGCGGAAAATTCGCGGCCGGACATATACGTAGTGTGAACATAGCCTAAGGCTGGGTTCACACTACGTTTTTGCAATCTCTTTTTTTAATGTATTTAAACGGATGGAAAAATTTATGCAATTGAGTGCATCTGTTTTAAACTGTTTTTCCATTGGCTTTCATTTTAAAATAAACAAATGATAACGCATACTTTTTTTTAAAAAAATGTACTCAAAAACGTACTTGATCTTATTTTTGTGTAAAAAAAACGGATGCCTTTTGATTCTTCTTTTTCATAATGGAAGTCAATGGAAAAAACGGATCAAAACGGATGCCCACAATTACGTCCGTTTTTTTGCAAAAACGGATGAAACAAAATGGATTGCAAAAATGTAGTGTGAACCCAGCCTAACTTTCTGAGACCAGTTGACTTGAAAGAAAAATACATTCGCTGGAGTTCCCCTTTAAACATGCGCATGGCAGGGCCTAATGTACAAATATGGCGGACCTGGAGGTCTACACTATGGAAACCCATTGGCATCCTGCAGTTGTGTTGTAATGATGGTGGCGAGGGAAGGACAGAGAGACGTCCGCTGCTTATACACACACAACCAATCTGACAGAGCAGTGCAGCAGTGTAAAGCAGGAGTGTAAAGCGACTAACAGAATCAATGTGGGCCAAGAAATACTTACACCTAATTTGTGTCAGGTTTGTTCTACAAATGGAACACGTACGTCTCTCTGATCATTTGAATGAACCAGTTTGAACCCGGCCGTACAATAACCGGCGATCCAAGAATGTAATGAACATAGCATTCATATACCATGACATAAGGGTACGCCATCCGTCACCGCTCTGCTGTTCTTGGCGCTGACTCCTTTCCTGCCGATTGTTGCGAGTACTGTCTGACATGTTCACGTTACTCTGGACCTGATATGAAAAGTCTCTCCTCCGGCATTCAGCTAGGGGTTAACCCCTGCAACGCCTGACAGCCTAGCTATAAGATGGAGCCAAGAATGTAAGGGAATTCTCTGAAATAAGGATTGGCCGTTGCTGAGTCTCGGATTCTTTCCCATCCTGTATCACTCTCTAGATACTTGTCTGTAGTTTTAGGCGTTGCTGAGTTCTATGAAATGTCTGCTATTTCCTCCGATGGGAAATACTAATAATTGGAATGATATAAGAACATTGGGAGAATCTTTGCATTTTTTCTGGAAAAGATTTCATTTAAAGGCGCTTTCCTTGTAGTATGAGCGACATGTAATAAGTGTGTGTCGGGGGGTCCGGGTGCTAGAATGAAGGGGTAGACTCGCTCAGCAGCGCAAGCTCTGCCCCTACATCTAGCCTATGTTCACATAATGTAATTTTTATGACAAGAACGGACGTTGTTTGCAATTCTTTTCAGGCTATGTTCACACTACGTAAGAGACCAGATGTTCCGTGACCCGGCCGAGTCACGGAACGGGCGGTCTCTGGAAAGATCATCCCAGATGGTACTGCAGTACGGGCTGGATGATCTTTAGCGTCGCAGAGTTCTGATGCGGGCGCACCCGTGCGCGCCTGCATCAGAACTCCCCACTGCGCATTATGGAGCCGCTCGCTCCTTAGTGTGCACTGACAGGGTTTTCTGCAGCCGCTATTCACTGAACCATGTATATACACTCCAGCTGGGATGCCTTCAGCTTCAGCACTACGTAAGCTCTGTGGAAATCACGGCCGTTGGGACTATTCCATGTATCATTAGATTTCATTCACTTCCATAGCTTAGCATCGTTACCGATGTCCTTGCAGCCCTTGCCTAAACTGTATACATTACCTATCCATGCTGCAGGGCTCCTCTTGCACTCTGCTTCTCACCGGGTCCCACGCATGTAATTGGGCCCCTACACTTAAATGCCTTTAAAGGGTCAGTTGCGCGATTGTGGTGACCCGTCATTGATGGGGAGGATCCACTATGAAGCAAGCTAAGGTCCTGAGCTTTACATAGCTTGTTACCCCGGGCAGGTGTACATGTACGCCCGTCTGCGTTAAAGTGCGGACGATCGTGTTTTTGTGTACGCTAAAGAAAGGATTTTAAAGAATGGGTTGCAAAAACATAGTGTGAACCCAGCCTTATTCAGCCAATAATTTACCGATTTCAAAAATGGCGATGGATCCTATTGACTTGTGTGCAGCAGCTGTTGTGTGCACCTCTATAAGACTAGCGCTGAAGACTTCACCTTTAAAGAAACCTTCAAAGAAAAAACACGAGGACAGCCATTAAGCTGATGTGACATTCTCACCTATGTACATAGCGGCATTTCTGACCGGTGAGCCGTCCTATATTGCATTCTTAAGCGGTGCGGTAACATGCATGGATGGCTGCGGGTCATCATTTTTGATCATTCTTTTAGCTGTTTCCTCATGAAAGAAGAAGTGAATTGTTGCTTCAACAAGATTGTTGTCAATTTAGAAGGTGAAATGGTTTTCTCTCCTGTAGAATGTCAGTGCGATGCGCTCATCGGCTTCCGTGCCACATAGCAGTACGTCCGGCACATTGTTGCCATACTTTGCATTGTTACAACACCTGGGAGAAAGTTCATTGTAAGTATAGTAAGAAGATATCAGCCAGAGAACTCACCACCTCAGGGACCTAAGAGGTCCCATGCTCCTCGCTGCTCTTCTAGCTCCTGCCCGCTCCCCATAGCCACTGCTGTAACTTCTGAGCCGGTCTGTGAAGTGACAGGCCAATCACTGGCAATGGTGCTGTCCTGTCTCAGCTAGTGATTGGCTGAGCAGCCCGTCACTTCGGAAGTGCCAGCAGTGGCTACGGGGAAGCGCAAAAAGCAGCGGGAAGTGTGGGCACGTATGTATAAAGTTTATTATTTTACACTTAAAGAAGATGTCCGGCCACAGACTTTTTTCCCCCAAAACTGCGAGAGGTGGGTGAACATTACAACATGCACTTACCTCCCCGGCTCCATCGCAGGGCTCCATTGTCCTCCACTCAAGTTCCTGGTCCCCAGTTGCTTCTAGGTCTGAGTGGGATTTGGGACGTGAACGGCCAGTCAGTGGCTGAGGCAGAACCCCACTATGTCCACTGACTGGCTGAGGGGGTTTGGAACATCAAGTCCCAAGTCTGCTTTCTAAAATTGGAAGTGACCAGGACAGCAGACCCCAGCGCTGGAACCGGGGAGGTAAGTGCATGTTGTTATATTCACCCATCTCTTCCCCTGCAATTTTTAAGTCCCTGTTTGGATTTCTCCTTTAAGGCAAGGGCTGCTAACAATATATACTGTATACAGCTCCTGCCACATGAGAGTCAAGGTTCCTATTACACAGGGCGATGGAGAGGAGCAAATGACCACGTTGCTCCTCGTTCCCCGCTCGTTGCTGGCGCTATTACAGTGTGCGGGTGAGAGTCAAGGGGGGGGGGGAGCTGTCAGGGGGAGGCTGCATGGGTGATCTCTGGGTTGTCCAGACAACCCATAGAAGATAGCAGCGGTCTGCTGCCGCCACAACTGTTACATGGAGCAGATTGTTGCTATCTTTAGTCGTTTGTCTTTCAACATGTTTATGTCGGCTGATCATTGTTTTCTATTACACAAGACGATTATCTGCCGTAACGGGCGATATTGGCCGAATACATCCGTTTATCGTTTTATGTAATAGGGCCTTAAGCGAGCACCAGTCTAGCAGATCGTCACTCACTTAGGGTATGTTCACACTGAGTAAATCCGGCGTCATTCCGCCTGCCTCAGTGTGCCATAGCCTGTCTATGGGAGAGCGTTCGCTCCTCCGCTGCCGCCCCTCTCCACTCAAAGAAGTGTCCGTCTGATTTACTCAGTGTGAACATACCTATACTCTGCAAATCGGGCCGTATAGTATGGCCTTTAGTCTAGATTCACCCTCCTGCCAGACAGTCCTGCAACATCCTTTCCATGTAAAAATGTTAGGCATAGTTTTGTAGAGTAAGAATCTCTTTGAGATGCTGCACCTTCAGGCAACTTTGTGTTCTGAACGGAAATGTTTAATTCAAAGAGGAGCACTCTTTAATCTGTAATTATTTAGAGAGTATTATTTGGTTGCTTAGCAACTATTGTATGAGGGACAGTTATGCCTGCACCGGTTTCTGACCAATGGGATCACTCACTATACTATAAAACAGGGGTCTACAACCTGAAACTACAAAACTACAACTACCTCCATCATATCGTCTGGATACAACAATAGCTAAGCATGTGCTCACTACTACACTTCACATCTGACCCACTGATACGGATAATCTGCTGTTACCGCTGCCACCTACTGAATAATGCAGATTGATGATAACTAACTCTGAAGGCCGCCTATGCAGAGGATTGCAGGAGGGCTCGGGACGGTTGCATCAGCATCATTTACAGGGAGAGAACTTAGCGTCTCTTGCATCATCCACATCAAAGTGAAAGAATGTAATGAGCCGTGTACCACTTTTCTGATGAGACAATGGTCCCCTCCAGCCTACCCCACCTTTATGGAGGCATAATGATTCATATTTACCCTTCATCACCTCCTCCAACAGTAAGGTGAGGTATAGATTGCTGGTTAAAGGGGTACTCCAGCAGAAAACTTTTTCTTTCATATCAACTGGTTTCAGAAAGTTATATAGATTTTTAATTTACATCTATTTAAAAATCTCAAGTCTCCCCATACTTATCAGCTGCTGTATGTCCTGCAGGAAGTGGTTTATTCTTTCCTGTCTGACACAGTGCTCTCTGCTGCCACCTCTGTCCATGTCAGGAACTGTTCAGAGCAGCAGCAAATCCCCATAGGAAACCTCTCCTCCTCTGGACAGTTCCTGACATGGACAGAGGTGGCAGCAGAGAGCACTGTGTCATACTGGAAAGTAAACCTTTCCTGCAGGACATTCAGCAGCTGATAAATACTGGAAGACAAGATTTTTAAATAGTAGTAAATTACAAATCTTTATAACTTTCTGAAACCAGTTGATTTGAAAGAAAAAGGATTTTTAACAGACAGTCTCTTTAACAGGGTCATCGAACTGGAGACCTACTACCAATTGCACGTTTTAGTCCAGGACATCTTATAATTCTGTTATGTTGGGTCATCTTATTTTCCTGTGATTTTTTTTTCTTGGACAATCCCTTTGAGAACATTGTATCCTTCTGCTGAGACCCAAGCTACCAGCTGTAATAAGTCAGGTACCTAGCAGCCATGTAGGTCATGTTGTACTCATACTGAGCATGTGCGGGATATGTGCGTCTGATTAATATGCTTTTAATTATTAATCTTGTAGCCGGAGTCACATTCACAGCAGCTCTGAGTTAAAGGAGAAGTCCGTCCACAACATGTTCTTACCTCCCCCGCTCCAGCGCTGGTGGCGGCATACTGCTGCTCTGGTATCCGTCGCTTCCTGGTCTGAGCAGGGACCTGGGTCGTGATGCGTGAAGTCTGCTCAGCCAGTCAACGGCCGAGACGGGACCCCACTACGGCCGCTGACTGACTGACTGGACCACACACATCACAACCCAGTGTAACAGGCCAGAGTATACCCCCAGCCCAGACTATACACAGGATTAAAACAGCCTAGGCTAGATTATACCCGGGGTATATATTTATATATTTAGGCTATTTTATACCCCGTGGTATATTTCGGCCTAGGCCAATTCATACCCCCTCAGGCCATTTTATACCCCCATGAAATCAGCAGCAGTGAGTGATAGACACAAGAAATTTTTTTATTTTATTTTATTGGGGATTCAGATTCGGCTTTGTCTGCTGAGTTAAGTGAGAAGCTACTGATGGAAATCTTAAAAATCTAAACAAATAGGAGGAGATTTATCAAACATGGTGTTAAGTGAAACTGGCTCAGTTGCCCCTAGCAACCAATTTACCTTTCATTTTCCAAAGAGTCTGTGTGGAATCTGATTGGTTGCCTCCCCCATAGGCCCCGTTCACACTGAGCAAGAACGTCGGAATTCCGTGGCGGAGCGCTCTGCCACGCTCAGTGTCTCACTGTGAGTGAAGGAGAGGGCGCGCAGCGGAGGACATAGGGGTTTTTTTTTTGGCTAATAAGGAGATTTTGTGCACTTCATAAATACCTGTCCAATAATTATTAAGGATTTTTTTGCTATTTTACATCAGTTTTCAATGCCTGCACCTTTTTTCAATGTATGCAAGGGGGAGGGGGGGTCATTTTTTTGCGCAAAATCCTACCCTAGCGTAGCTTTGTAGCCAAGCTATTTTAGACTGGGTTCACACTGTGTTATTGCAGTCCATTTTTTTTTCCATTAGCTTTTTGCAAAATGGATGAGGAAAAAAGAAAGTGTTTGTGGGCCTCCATTTTGATCTGTTTTTCCATATATAATGGGCTAGACTGTTTTAAACCCCCAGGTGTAGGGTTTATCCCCAGGGGTATACTGTGGTCTGGTTCGACAATAGATGGATATATTCTGGCCTGGATGGGTATACTCTGGTCTAGGCTATGTTACACCCGGGGGTATAGTTTGGTCTAGGCAATTTTATACCTCAGGGTATATTCTGGCCTAGGCTATTTTATACCCCGGGGTATACTCTGGCCTAGGCTATTTTATACCCCGGGTTATACTCTGGCCTGGAGGGGTATAGTTTGGCCTAGGCCATTTTATACCCAGGGTATAATCTGGACGGGGGTTAATCTGGCCTGCTACACCGGGGTATAGTTTGGTCTAGGCTATTTTATACCTCAGGGTATATTCTGGCCTAGGCTATTTTATACCCCGGGGTATACTCTGGCCTAGGCTATTTTATACCCCGGGGTATACTCTGGCCTGGAGGGGTATAGTTTGGCCTAGGCCATTTTATACCCAGGGTATAATCTGGACGGGGGTTAATCTGGCCTGCTACACCGGGTCCCTGCTCAGACCAGGAAGTGGCTGGGGACCAGAGCAGCAGTATGCGGCCACCAGCGCTGGAGCAGGGGAGATAAGAACATGTTATTTCTTTTATCCTTCCCAGCACTTTCTGAAAACATGGGTCTGTCCGGCCTTCTACTTTAAAGGGGTTGGCCACTTTATAGTAAAATTGCTCAGTGTACGGTATTAGTAAGTGTACTTATTGTATATACTGATAGCAGCTCCCTGTTTACCTCATGGAGCTAAAATGTGCTGTCCTGATCTGTGGTGAGTCTGTCCATAAGATGGCCGACATGGAGGAGCATGTGACCTCTGTCTGTACATGCCTGGAGGCGGGGCATGGTCACATGCTCCTCCATGTCAGCCATCTTATGGACAGAGTCACCACAGAGTAGGGCAGGAGGGGAGTCTGATTTTAGCTCCATGAGGTACACAGGGAACTGCTGTCAGTAGGAGGACAGTAGGCTGTCCGTATTGTCCGTGTGGCCCATAGAAGAGAGAACAGCCCGTAGGCGGCCCAGTATGGCCCATAATCGTTTATAATCGTAGTATAACAGGGCCCTAAGTCTATAGGCCTGTCTCCTGCATCAAGGGGAGAGACAGGGAGAAAAGTGCTCTGCCGTATGCTTCTCCCCGATGGTTCTAGCAATCAGCAGGGGTCTCTGACACGTCTCTGGGGTGTACTATATAAACCAAACTGCTTTAATGTAGTCATTGAGGCATTGAAAGACCTCATTGAAGGGGTGGCCAGAATAGGACAACTTAGACTCCCCCCACCATCACCACCACCAAAACCATCGGGTAAACCTTAATGACGTATCAGAATATATACGTTAATCTGGCACCAGAGGACGAGCACGATGCAGCACTTGTGACCTCCGACGGCAACTTCTGTTTTCTGATGTGTTCTTTCTGGAGAAGAGCCAGATGTTCTCTGCTTTATTGCATCTAAGAGAGAACTTAAACATTACAAAACAGGCAAAACAAGATTTTGTAATCTAATGTAAACAGCACAGAACATCATATGCCTATTAAAGGGCCGATACACCTTGTGTAATTAGTGCAATATTATAAGATGTGCTGCTGTACATAGATGCTGCTAGGGGTCCTTTTAGAGGAGCGCTGTACACGGCACAACAAATCAATCGGCCGGGCTGCATGAACGATCCTTGCATCATTTGTGCAGCCCTGGATATGGATAAGTATATAGGATATACTGTACACATAGGATATCAGTTTCCAGAGCACAAGCAGTGTATATACTTACCATCTATGCTGCTTGTGATCCGGCATCTCTCTCCAGTCTTCCAGTCGCCCTCTGTATGGTCAGGCCCCGCCTCCTCCGGCTGTCAATCATTCTGGAGGAAGCAGATCCTTAAGATTCAGCAGCCAAGGACAGGAGAACAGGATGTTGGATCACAAGAAGCACGGATGGTAAGTATATACTGCTGTTTGTGATCTGGAAACTGACAGCACAGATAGATACGTATATGCACAGTATATCCTATATACTGTACATATCTGTGCTGTCAGTTTCCCTTTATTGTTATTGACCTCACATAACCCTGTTTGCACAGGCCGATAGTAATACATTTTAAAACTTCCTCAAAAGACACAATCAGCCGAGGATTGGGCATTTGCCTGCTCCTCAGATGATCGCTGTCACATGCAACTTTTTTTTTTTTTTTTTACTTCTTGTCATTTGTGCTCTTAAAAAAACAGGGCAGATTTGCAGAACTTTGCTTAATTGGTGATGCTGCTGTGGCTGCAGGGGACATAGCAGAGATGTATACTTACCTGTCCCACTCCACCGCAGCAATAAAGGATCTATACTGAGCAGCCGATTCCTGTGGGAACCACACTTCAGCAGATGTTGCTGAAATACTGACAGCAGCGGAGATCGGGAGGCCCAGGAATTGGCCGGTGGTGGAGCGGGACAGGTAGGTATACATCTCTGTTATGTCCCCCGCAGCTCCGGCAGCATCCCCAATTATGATTTTATCCCCAAAAACTCCTTTAAAGGGGTATTTCAGTAAAACCGAACTTTTCATATGTTGCTGCCCATGGTGAGACTAACAATTCCTTCCATACTTATTATCTATTCAGTCTCCTTCCCCCAGTTCTGAGCTGCTGCTTTCTGCTGAAAACACAAAAATGTGTGTGAGCCTCTCTCCATCTCCCCCTGCTCTTTTCTGAGACGGCTGATGTAAACAAGTCCCTGGAATACTGTATTTGCAGCACTGCAGCCCACATTCTGCTGCTCTGGTCCCTGGTGCCTGGCTGCTTCCGGGGTTCTGAGATGTGATGTGGCAGGTCTGCTAAGTGGTTGTAGCGGTGTCCCACCTCTGCTGCAGACTGGCTGAGGAAGGCTGCTACATTTCAGAACCCTGGAAGTGGCCAGGTGTAACGCCTGGAGTCGTGGATCCACTGGACCGTCACTAGCGATGGTATTAACCGCACCAGGGAGCAGAGTCTAAGGGGCCGCTGGTTTTCACCAGAGCCCGCCACAAGGCGGGATGGACTTGCTGCGGCAGGCGACCCCAAGGTCGCTACCCCTGGCTTGGTTGCTAGTGAGAGGAGGCGAGGCGTGGCAGGAGCAGTAGGCAGAAGAAGAAGTGCAGGCAGAGGTCTGTAGGCTTAACCGCAGGTGGCAGACAGTACTCAGGAACAATGGGTAAGCAGCGGACAGGGACTAGGGACCGGGACAGCGGACAGGGACTAGGAACAGGGACTGAGGACAGGAACAACAGGGAGCTGGGCCAAACGCTATGGGAAGCATGTAGAGGCTCCAACACGAGGGACAGGGCATGCTGGGATTTATAGGGAGTGATTGGTGCAACCACCAATTAGGGGTGGACTGGCCCTTTAAATCTGAGACAGCCGCGCGCCCTAGGAGGCGGGGACGCGGGCACCGGCTGGCACAGCGGGTGACAGGAGCAGGGCGAGGTAAGGCGCCCCCCCCGGGGCCGAACTAGTAGCAGCGCCGGGTCCCTGCACATGGACCCCGGCGGCTGCATGGAGAGGTCGCGGCGGCGGCCCGGAGCACGGGACGCCGCCGCGGCCATGACACCAGGCACCAGAGCAGCAGAATGTGGGCCGCAGTGCTGGTGCCAGAGAGGTGAGTGAAGGCAATTATTTTCCCCCACCCCCTCCCTGGGCATTGCCAAAAAGGGGTCCCAGACGATATACCCCTCTAGGTGCTTGTGAAGAATTAAAGTGACTCTGTCCCCCCCAAACCACTTGTACCTTCAGATAGCTGCTTTTTATCCAAGATCTGTCCTGGGGTCCGTTCGGCAGCTGATGCAGTTATTGTCATAAAAATAAGTTTTAATCCGGCAGCGCTGTGTCTAACGGGCGGGGCTTCCATTTGTATATGCATTAGGCTGGCACAACCTCTCTGTCCTTCCCTCCTCATGATTAGGAATGCTCCAGGCAGATTGCTTCCTATTCCCCACCTGTGTGTATAATGAACATGGGCTGGATCGTTAAGACACCTGTGCAAAGCTCAAACAGCAGTAAATGTTCCTGGATCATTCCTAATGATGAGGAGGGTGGGGAGGAAGGACAGAGAGGTGGTGCCAGCCTAATGCATATACAAATGTAAGCCCCGGCCGTTAGACACAGCGCTGTAGGATTAAAAGTAGTTTTTATGACAATAACTGCATCCCCTGCCGAAGGGACCCCAGGACAGATCTTGGATTAAAAGCAGCTATCCGAAGGTACAAGTGGTTTTGGGGTGTCAGATTGTGGGTACAGAGTCGCTTTAAGTCAAACAGGAGGGTCAAGGCTCCCCTGCCACACTAGTATTATGAATGGCATAGGGTGGATGGGGGCACATTACAGATTTTGCTTTGGGACCTAAGAGCTTCAATAGACTTCAGCAGCAGCAGGATATGTAACCTCACCGGGGGAGGCCCAAGGTTTTGCAATCAAGTAAACAGCAAATGGAAATAAATGAGGTTTAGGTGTGTGACCCAATTCATCAGCTGATCTCTTTGATTTCTTGTAAAACCTACCTGATATATAAATCCACTCTGAGCACTTGTATAAGTAAAGGCATGTTTCTTCAAAGTGGAGAATTCTGAGAATTTACTTTTGGTAGGAAAATAAGGTGAGCAAAGAGGCGAAGAGGAGATCGAGGGGCTGTCAGTCATAGTAGCAGATCATGTATTTGAGTTGTCCAAAATTGACCAATGCAAATGTATTATCTATCTATTAAAGATCTATCTATCTATCTCCTATCTATCTCCTATCTATCTATCTATCTATCTATTTATTATCTATCTATCTATCTATCTATTTATCTATCTATCTCCTATCTATCTATCTTCTATCTATCTATCTATCTATCTATCTATCTATCTATCTATCTATTATATATCTATCTATCTATCTATCTATCTATCTATCTATCTATCTATCTATCTCCTATCTATTATCTATCTATCTATCTATCTATCTATCTATCTATCTATCTATATCCGATCTATCTATCTATCTATCTATCTATCTATCTATCTATCTATCTATCTATCTATCTTCTATCTATCTATCTCCTATCTATCTATCTCCTATCTATCTCCTATCTATCTATCTATCTATCTCCTATCTATCTATCTCCTATCTATCTATCTATCTATCTATCTATCTATCTATCTATCTATCTATCTCTCTACCCATTGATTCTGTGTACTGTCTGCCTACAAATAATGGTTCATCGTGTACACACTCACAGATCTGCTGTTTACCTAAATGTCATCATATGTCCTCTGTAAGTACGTTGAAGTAATACACTGTTCTAGGTACGGGGTTGAACCAGGACTCTCTTTATGTTATGTTGTGACTGTAGTAAATGTTTTATCCTAGGACTACCACTGCAGTTTTGTCGCCAACTTAATATATTTTATAACTTAAAAAAAAAACTACATAAAAATCATATCCCCGACTCCTTTAGGGGTGGAAAACTATATTAAACAAAATGTTTCATAAAATCATGTTACTGAATGGACTCCCAGCAGTGTCCATCCAGTTTCACTGTCTCAAGTCAGTGGCTAGATAAGTGCCTATAGCCCAAAACCCCACTGCTTCTGCTAAGATTCCTAAGGGGTCACCTGAAAGGCTAGTTCTCCCACTAGGTTGGTCTATTGTCACTCAGTGTCCACAAGACAGCATTAGTTGGGCGATCAGTCCTGTGGGAGTAGGTACTCTTCTTCTTCCACAGCTGAGTACCCTAGGGTCTGCATAGGGCCCCTAACTTCTCACCTGAAGGCCACTGTCACCACTGCAGTTTATCTACCAATAATAAGTATAGCATGTACTGCTACTTTAAAGAATTCAGTGAACTTGTTCCTGGTTAAGTTACTTGCTTGTCTCTGTGGTTCCTTACACCTACATCTGCCCTACAGCTATTCTTAAATTAAGAGGTGTGTGTTAGTATAACCAGGCCTGGGCGCACACCACTGGTGGCCACTGTGAGAAGTGCCTCAGCGGTACAACAACATGTCAACCCAGCTAACCAACATCTAGCATCACTGTTAGTATCTGGTACTGTGCAGGCCTTATTATTAGTGTTACTTTGATTTGCTGTTTTACCCCATTTGTTTTCCCCTGATGAAGCTGGTACCATCCAGGAGAAATGTGTCGGGATGTTGTTTATGCATATTGTTTCTAGGTGCTTGTTTGGGCAGACCATGAGGGAGATTTATCGCCCTGTCTTCTATTCTATTTTTTGCCCTTAGCAACTAATCACAGTTCAGCTTTTATTTTCTAGAGAAAATTGAGAACTGAAAGCTGAGCTCTGGTTGGTTGCAAATAAGAATCGTAACGTAAGATGGCTTGTTAAATGTCCCCCTATATTTGTAAGTATTGTAGCTTTGTTTGGATACCTATCTATTATTATAGACAGTCTTATTGTTTATGGCAGGTCTGACACCATATAACAATTGCATTTTGTACCTTGTGCATCTTGAATAAAATAAATTTTTTTATATTTTTTATGGTACTATAATTCAGTAAAAGTCATAGGCATAGAGGCATAGAGGACCTTTCCCTCTCCTACACCAGTCTCTTACATTCCTTTGATTCTTCAGCAATGAATCACGCCCTCCCATTTATGCCGCCCTAGGCGGCTGCCTTCTCCACCTGCACCTCCGTTCAGCTCTGATAAGGATTTATACCCTCGCATTGTTTATGACATCATATTTCCTGGCTCTCAGCTATAAAAACTTCCTATAAATAACCTCCTCTGATAACTGCGGGATTCCCTCTCATGCCATGTCACATATACATATCATACAGGCCACTATCTGTAACTCAATTTAATTTAAAAAATAATATAAAAAAAAACGATCATTTATATTCCAATCACATCCATTGCATCAGAAAAATCTATAAAATCCGGCAAATCTGGCCTGATGATGAATGAATCCTGTATGAAACGGAATATGGAGTATGTGAAATATTCTCCTAGCGTGAAGCCTGAGGAAATTATGCTGGAATTTCAAGACTGCAAACATGAGTCACTATAACAGGTTCCTTACGGTCGCTGTAGGTGAAGGGGATGCCGCCTTCATTCTGCATTTTTAATGTTTAAATTTGAGCTTTATGTGAAATAATGTGGCGTGCTTAGCAGTTATGCAATCATCAAGGTTTCCTCGTAATTCTTCTGTATTTGCCTCCATAAAAAAATATATATATATTGATTATTATGTATAATGTTATTTGAAATTAATTTTTATTTATTATGTATATAATAATTTATTTAACTCCTTCATGACCGAGGTTATTGTCTGTTCAAAATAATGCAATGTTCCTCCCCGCCTTCTAAGAGCCATATCGCTTTTATTTTTTCACCTACAGGTGTCATTTTTTTGCGCCATGATCTCTAGTTTTTTACTAATATCAAATTGGTGTAAGAGAAAATTTTTGATCGCTTTTTATTATTTTTTTTCTGATATATAATTTTCTTTTTCTGTTTACGCCGTTCACCGTGTGGAAACAATAATGTTATATTTTAATATATCTGACAATTCCGCACGCTACAATATATAAAATGTTTATTTATTTATTTATTGTATATTGATTTTTATAATGGGCAAGGAGGAATTTTAAACTTTTATTGAGTGGGGTTTATAAGGTTCGTTTTTTTTTTAACTTTTAAAAACTTTTTTTAAAATACACTTTTTTTTTTTTTACAGTTAAACATGCAATCATTAGATTGCATATACTGATCTGTGCTATGCCATAGCATAGCATAGATGAGTGTTATCGTCGATCTGTACATAGAGTCTGCCCAAGAGCAGACTCTGTGCACAGATGGACGATCCGACAGGACGGAGGTAAGTGATGCAGGGGTCCCGATCAGTCAGTGACAGGTGCTTAACCTGTTCTTTAACACCCCGATCTCTATAGGCAGCTGCCTGTCATTATTCTCAGCTCCGGACACACTGATATGTGCAAGGCCGCACACACTGTAGCGTTTCCGCACAAATCTACAGCCCCTAACGTATATATACATTCCCGCTGCACAGGGCTTCGACAGCAGGAACGTATATATATATATATATATATATATATATATATATATATATATATATATATACGTATGGCTGACATAAAGGGGTTAATTATCATATTGTGTTTATGTTATTTTATGAGTTTACAAAACCATGTGTTTGATGGCAGTGCTTCTCAATTCCAGTCCTCATGTAGGCATACCCTACTTAAAGGGGTTGTCCAGCAAAAATGATTTTCTTTCATATCAACTGGTGTCAGAAAGTTTTATAGATTTGTAATTTACTTCTATTTAAAAATCTCAAGTCTTTCAGTATTTATAGCTACTGTATGTCCTGCAGGAAGTGGTGTAATCTCTCCAGTCTGACACAGTGCTCTCTGCTGCCACCTCTGTCCATGTCAGGAACTGTCCAGAGCAGTAGCAAATCCTCATAAAAAAAACCTCTCCTGCTCTGGACAGTTCCTGACACGGACAGAGATGGCATAAATGAACGCTGTGTCCGACTGGAAAGAATACACCACTTCCTGCAGGACATACAGCAGCTAATAAGTACTGAAAGACTTGAGATTTTTTAAATAGAAGTAAATTACAAATCTATATAACTTTTTGACACTAGCTTGAGATGAATTACTCTGTGCTTTTCTTTGTCTCAATCAGCATATTAAAACAACCATAAGGGTACAAACCCACACACTGTATACGCAGCAGATACGCAACAAATACGCAGCAGATTTGATGGTTTAGATTTGATGCTGTGTTCAGTTATTTAGATCTAATCTGCTGCGTATTTGCTGCGTATCGCAGCAGTAAATACGCTGCGTATACGGTGTGGGTTTATACCCTAAGAGGGAGTTCTCAGTTGGGATAGGGGCAATGGGGGAGAGTTATCAAACATGCTGTAAAGTGAAACTGGCTCAGTTGCCCCTAGCAACCAATCAGATTTCACCTTTCATTTTCCAATGAGTCTGTGAGGAATGAAAGGTGGAATCTGATTGGTTGCTAGGGGCAACTGAGCCAGTTTCCCTTTACACCATGTTTGATAAATCTCCCCCAAATGTGTATAAATGTCCTATGATTTGGAATCCAAAGAATGTCTCAGATTCATCAATAAAGTGACTTCCATTGTTTTTTGTTGAAATCGCATTGATAGCTGAGCAGAGTCCGCGGCGATCTCTATCAGTACCATAGCCAGTAAATAGAGCAGTGGTTAGGCAGGTGTACTACTGCTCCATTGCCACAGCGGACTTGGGGTGGCCGCTCTCATGATCCATGGGGTTCCCAACAATTACATATTTATCACTAATCCTGGGGCTGTTGTTCGTTAGTTCACCCCTTTATGTAAGGTTCTATTCACATCTGCATTGTGAGCCTACAAAAGGGGTTCTGTTAGGGATTTTGATAGCAAGAGGTCTTAGCAAAGTGCATTATAAGTTATTAGGGTCCATAGAATCTGTTCTCCATTTTTCAGGAATAAAACCTAGTATGAACTCTGGCTGTATACACCTGTCTTCAGTTTGCTCCCTCTAGTGGCAGCCTTGTGCTACAGAAATATGTGCATGCATTATAGATATCAAACTGAGAACCCCATACAATAGACTATTGTATTATTATTCTACATTGGGTCATTTATGGAATAAAACATGTTGCTGAGGATTCACATACTAATAGTAACTGATAACATTGGATAATATAATATTACACGATCCGAAATACTATCACACAACGTGTTCACACCATAGATATACAGTAAGTATACTGTTCATGTGTTAATCTACCAGTTGCAGACAAGCCAGGAACCGGTCGGCCAAGTTTTTTGTATATTATATTAGTATTATTTTTGGTGGTGTGCTAATTTCAGCTTCCTGAGACGACAGGAACCTTGGAAGAAACAAGGTAGCACCTAATCCTTATTAAGACTAAAAGGGTGTCTGGTTTGTGGCCCATTAATCCAGAAGTCCTCCTTCAGTTTCATCTTTTAGTGTTTTATTACCATATATCATACATCTTGCCCTGACTGTATCACTCGACACCTAGTTACATAGCCCAATTCTGTCCCATATTAAAAGTCTCGATACATTCATTCTGGTGGAAAAGTTAACAAGATCTCCTTCACTTCTAGTTGCAAATTCACTTTAAAGGGGAACTCTGAGCAGGTTAGATTGATCTACCCTGCTGATATTTGTGTCCCAACATGGGTGTTGCCATTGGTTACACCCCTTGCAAAAGCCTGTACTTTTTTGTAAGTGGTGATGTAGTAGTGATAAAGTTTTGCCACAAGAGTGTTGCTATTGTAGATATGTGTACTCTTCACTCATTCGCAGCACACCTTACCTGTGATTCCGCTGCATGGCAAGAGACCATCTTATGCAATGAAAAGTAAAAGGCAATGAGCCATGGAGTGAAGCACATAGAGGGGCGCTTCTAGTGGCTATATCTAATAATCAGTCTAAACACCCATGTCTCTAGGACATGTCAAAGTTTTTTTAGCGAGAGTGCCCATTGAATATTAAAGTGCCACTGTCGTTTCTTCCTTTTTTTTTGTTGCAGAAATCAATAGTCCAGGCAATTTTAAGAAACTTTGTAATTGGGTTTAATAGGCAAATATGCCATTATCTGCATTCATAAGGCTTTTTCCCAGGTCCCCTTCCCTCCCCCCTCCTCTCTCTTTTCTTCACTGCTCATTATCAAGAAATCCTGACTAGTTTACATCAGTCTAGCCCTGTCTAATCTATGGAGAGGGGAGGAGGGAGATTAGTCGCCAGCAGAGAGCAGAGAACAAAGGATTACACAGTGGGACCTGAGTGAAAGCTGGTATTCAGAGGTCAGAGAGGTCAGTGCTGACTTCAGAGAAGATAGCCCAGTGATATAGCTGTAAGTTAACTCTTTGTTGTCCTGTTTTGGTGCCTCATCTCCCTACACCCCTCCCCTCAGAGACGGGGGGGGGGGGGCTTCAAACTGCTTTTTCATGATAAAAATGCATTTTCGGCTAATAAACCCAATTACAAAGTTTTTTAAAATCGCCTGTACTATTGATTTCTGCAAAAAAAAAAAAAAATAATAATAATAAAATGAAACGACAGTGACACTTTAAATTCCTTGATTCGTCTTACTGTATGAGTGATGTGATCAGGCGTCACCTTAGGGTAGTGTTACATCAGCTGTCTTTGCTGGCGGGGGTCCTTGGATGACCAGCGCTTGTGGGGACTACAATCTATACCTATTACTTAGCACTGTTATTAGGTTAGTTTTTCATGGCTCACTTATTCGGTGACTTTGTATTTATTATATGAGCTCTTATGGGGGCTATATATTTAGGTATAATGTGGCACTGCAACTTAGAAACATTACAGCATGTTATTTATAGTGCTTATAGTACATTTCGCAAGTTCTATACTGAGCGCATTAAGTAAACATCCACAGTGCAGGGAGAAAAAGTAAGTAAACCTCTGTGATAACTTCTCCAATAGCTAATGGGCAAAAAGTGTATCTATTAGGCCAGAGGAGATCCAATTGACTTAAGTGGGTCCACCGGGTTTCTATCTAGTGAAGGAGGCTGGGGAGGGGTGCTTCCCAGTGGTTAAAGTGTCACTGTCGTATTTTTTTTGTTTTTTTATTTGCAGAAATCAATATACAGGTGATTTTAAGAAACGTTGTAATTGGGTTTATTAGGCAAATTTGCCATTATCTGCATTCAAAAAGACTTTCCCCAGGTCCCCCCCCCCCTCATTCACTGCTCATAATCAGGAAATCTCGACTAGTTTACATCAGTCGAGCCCTGTCTGTTCTTTGGAGAGGGGAGGGGGGAGGAGGGAGATTAGTCGGCAGCAGAGAGCAGCGAACAAAGGATTACACAGTGGGACCTGAGTGAAAGCTGGTATTCAGAGGTCAGAGAGGTCAGTGCTGACTTCAGAGAAGATAGCCCGGTGATGTAGCTGTAAATTAACTCTTTGTCGTCCTGTTTTGGTGCCTCATCTCCCTCAACCCCTCCCCTCTCCATAGAAAACAATGAAGATGGGGGGAGAGCTTTAAACTGCTTTTTCATGATAAAAATGCATTTTTCGGCTAGGAAGCCCAATTACAAAGTTTCTCGGTCGATCAGGTTTGGCTGATGGGGGTCCTCAGGCCAGGTGCGGTATGGCTGTGGGCAAAGTCCAAACCAAGATTAAAATGCTGTTCTTGAGTAGCTCGGGGGAATAGTTCACGTTTGCACTAATAATAGGTCTTTGTTTTATATTTATAAAGTTCTTTATACAATGCTCATATATGTTTTATGGTTTACAAATGAAGCCGTGGCCTTTTTCTACCTCTAAGTTCTTTGTCTGTGTCTTTCTGGGGGTGGTTGATAGAGCCAACATGACCCCCATCTCCCCCAGACAAGCACATACTATATGCATTATACCTGAAGGGAAATCCAATCCATCACTTTTACTGCCGTTCCATTAAGAGGGGGGGGGGATTTCCTGCTATAAGTGATGAGAAGCTTCCAGTGAAAGTGTCAGGAAAGCTATTTATACAATGGATTCCCTACAAAGATGCAATGCACGTGATAATGCCTTCTCCCTGTAGATGGAAAGTGTTCTTGGGAGAAGAGTAATACGTGCAAAGATAACAATAACCCAGCAATATTACTGTCCATCTGTATATCTACGACTTGGTGAATGCAGCATTGAGATAATTGATTTTAAGGGGTTTTCCATAAAGCCAACTTATCCAATCCATTCCTATCCAATCGTATCACCGACGGAACCCCACCAATATTACTGTATACTTTTGAATGAAATGTCCAAGCATTTCCAAACCTGTGGTCAGGTACAGACTAGGCCAGGGGAGCAGTTAGGCATATGTCCCACTGTGTTGGTCCCCCAGTAGGTATTAGGGCCCCAACTGGGGTAATGATCATGGTCAATGCCTGAAGGACCTTTCAGGAATCCTGTTTAAAATGGTTTTCTTCTTCAAAAGATAGTAAGATGTGTACCTGCCTACCTAGCCTAATACTGTAGGGGGGCACAGATGTTGGCCTTATAGTATATGGGGGCAGAGAGGTGGGCCATATACTATATGTGGACACAGTGGGGGGCTTTATATTATATCAGTGTACAATAGTGGCATATATATTACATGTGTGCACAGAGATGGGTTTTACACCATTTTAGGGCACAGATGTGGGCCATATACAGTATATAGTATTCAGGCACAGCAGTGGACCTTATACTATATAGGTTTGTCAAGGTGGACCATATATTGTACAGGGACACATTAGTGGTTTTTATACTATATGGAGCACAGAGAGGACCTAACTACATCATGAAGTCACAGGGGGTGTTAATACTGTATGGGGCACAGAGGGGGCCTAATACTAAATGGAGGCACAAAGGAGGACATTAAAATATATATATATAAATATATATATCTACGACTTAGTGAAAGCAGCATTAAAATCATTGAATTAAAGGGGTTTTCCATAAAGCCAACTTTTCCAATCCATTCCCATTCAATCGTATCACCGCCAGAACCCCACCAATATTACTGTATACTTTTTAATTAAATGTCCAAGCAGGGGACCTAACTACTTCATGGAGTCACATGGGGTGTTAATACTGTATGGGGCACAGAGGGGGCCTAATACTAAATGGAGGCACAAAGGAGGATATTAAAATTTGCCAGTAATATTACTGTGCATCTATATATCTACAACTTGATGATGTGGAGTTACAGTGGGTGTTAATACTGTATGGGGCACAGAGGGGGGCCTAATACTAAATGGAGGCACAATAGAGGATATTAAAATTTGCCAGCCAGCCTCCATCTGTGTTGTCATTTTAACAAAAGAATAAACCTTACAGCATATTTTGCCAGATTTGAGGAATCAGTCCAGCTTGGCAGTTTCCATGACAGACTATATTTGCAGTCAGGAGATAATCTTATGAACCCACATGATATTGGGCTAGAGGCCAGCTGGAGAAAAAACTATGGACCTTTAAAGACTGTTGTACTATGTCCTGTGATACATGAATGTGTGGGTGGTCCCTGAATCATCATTGTTTCGAGTGCTCTTCTTCTCGTCTTCTAGTGATCACCATTGTCCTCCTTCCCGCCGCTCTGTCTCTGTATTGGTGTCTGCAACCTATGAAACCTTTTGCATTAGCTCTTGAAACACAGCGACAATTTTACAGAGAGGTTATTAGGACGCTTATATCCAAGAGTAAGTATCAGATGATGGCGATATAATAAAGTCCTGACTGAACGTGCTGGGTGGCATACCTCTGCCCGCTCAAACCAATTGTGGCCACTGGGTTTATAGAACAGGACTTGGCAAGATTCCTGGGAGAAGGATAATTCATCCCCGGATTAGTGGGTCACTGACCGAGACAACTGATACTTTTGTGGTTTTGGCATGATGACTGCATCATATATCAGATATAGTGATACTCAGGACAAAGCTTATTCACCCTCAGGTAGACAATAGTCATTAATAATGGTACTAGCTGGAGAATCTCAATCTTGATTACTAATAAAATGTGGTCTAGTTGTTATCTAAGTGACTATTATAGGGGTACGTAGTGCTCTCTGCTGCCACCTCTGTCCATGTCAGGGACTGTCCAGAGCAGGAGAGGTTTTCTATGGGGATTTGCTGCTGCTCTGGACAGTTCCTGACATGGACAGAGGTGGCAGCAGAGAGCACTGTGTCAGACTGGAGAGAATACACCACTTCCTGCAAGGCATACAGTAGCCGATAATGACTGGAAGACTGAAGATTTTTAAATAGAAGTGAATTACAAATCTGTATAACTTTCTGACACCAGTTGATTTGAAAGAAAAAATAAATCACTGGAGTACTCCTTTAAACACGATTGAAGTAAGCTTATAGTGCATTTTGCAGGTCGTATACTAAGCGCATTGAGAAAACATCCACAGTGCAGGGAAAAAGTAACTAAAACTGTTTGTTACTTGTTGTTACTCTGTAACTTCTCCAAGAGCTAATGGACAAAAATTGTTTCTATCAGGCAAGGGGAGATCCTGTTGACTTCACTTGGTTTGTGAAAGTCTGCCCAGGTATAAGTGTGAATCCAGCCTTAAGAAGTTGGGTTTGGCAGTGTGGAATTTAAAGGGTTTGGCACATAGAGCATGGTTACAGGCTCAGGTTTGTTCAGACCTTAACGCTCTGCATTTGATTACTGAAGGCTAAAGAAGTTGGATGTAGCCCTAAGGATGCCTGGAAAACATGGATACAGCCATAGGCCGTATCCAATTTCTTTAGTCGCTGGTAACCAAATGCAGAGCATTCCAGTCTGGGCAAACCCATGTGTGCTGGAGGTTCTAGTGTTTACTGCTAAATAGAAATTTACAGGGTTAAGAGACTCTGTCAGTAGGTTTATGTTGTCCTATCTCAGAGTGGCATAAACTAGTGACAGAGAAGCTGAACAGAATGATGTATCACTTACATTGTTCTTTGCAACAGATCCAGAGATCCCCTCCTGAATAACATGGACAATAAGTAGTCCTCTCCATTATGTGCATGAGCCCAGAAGTCCTGGATATTCATGAGAAGCAGAACACTCCGCCCACCAGCTGCTGATTGGCAGTTATCTATCCATGCTGTGTATAGGCAGCCACCTGTCAATCAGCAGCTGGAGGGCGGGAGAGGGGTGTGGCAAGAATCCTATTCCCCCGCATATTAGGAGACCGTATGAACAAAATGGTATAATTAATACACTGATCTATTCAGCATTTCTGTAACTAGTTTATGCTGCCTTCATTTAAGGCAGAATACACCTTTTGACAGAATTACTTTAAGTTTAACCCTTTAAGGACATGGCCCATTTTCGTTTTTACGTTTTCGGTTTTTCCTCCTTGTGTTTAAAAGGTCATAGCACTTGCATTTTTCCACCTAGAAACCCACATGACCCCTTATTTTTTGCGTCACTAATTGTACTATGCAATGACATGCTGAATTTTTGCATAAAGTACACTGCGAAACCAGAAAAAAATTCGAAGTGTGGTGAAATTGAAAAAAAAAACGCATTTCTTTTATTTGGGGGAAATGTGTTTTTACGCCATTCACCCTGGGGTAAAACTGACTTGTTATGCATGTTCCTCAAGTCGTTACGATTAAAACGATATATAACATGTATAACTTATATTGTATCTGATGGCCTGTAAAAAATTCAAACCGTTGTTAACCAATATACGTTCCTTAAAATCGCTCCATTCCCAGGCTTATAGCGCTTTTATCCTTTGGTCTATGGGGCTGTGCGAGGTGTCATTTTTTGCGCCATGATGTGATCTTTCTATCAGTACCTTGATTGCGCATATACGTCTTTTTGATCGCTTTTTATTAAATTTTTTCTGGATTTGATGCGACCAAAAATGCGCAATTTTGCACTTTGGGATTTTTTTGCGCTGACGCCGTTTACCGTACGAGATCAGGAATGTGATAAATTAATAGTTCGGGCGATTACGCACGCGGCGATAGCAAACATGTTTATTTATTTATTTATTTGTTTACTTTTATTTAAAACCTGGGAAAAGGGGGGTGATTCAGACTTTTATTAGGGGAGGGGGCTTTTTACTATTAACAACACTTTATTTTTTTTTTTTACACATATACTAGAAGCCCCCCTGGGGGACTTCTAGTATATACACTGTGATCTCTCATTGAGATCTCTGCAGCATAGATCTGCTGCAGAGATCCATGAGATCGGCACTCGTTTGCTTTCGGCTGCTGCAGCCGAAAACGAACGAGTGCCGAGCCGAGGACGGCGCCATCTTGGACGCGTCCCCGGCCGGCATCAGTAACGGAGATCGCTCCTCCGGGACAAGGTCCCGGAGGAGCGATCTCCCCCACTAGACACCAGGGAAACGTTGCCTCCGGTAATCGGAGGCAGCTGTCAACTTTGACAGCTGCCTCCGATTAGCTAATTAGCGGGCACGGCGATCAGACCGTGCCCGCTAATAGCGGCGGTCCCGGGCTACACGCGGCACCCGGGATCGCGGCACTTCAAAGCGGGGCCGCCGCGCGGCCCCGCTTTGAAGTGCAAGTGAGGACATAGGACGTACCGGTACGTCCTATGTCCTTAAGAGGTTAAAGAGTCACTGTCGTATTTTTTTTTTTTGCAGAAATCAATAGTCCAGGCGATTTTAAGAAACTTTGTAATTGGGTTTATTAGCCAAATCTGCCATTATCTGCATGTAAAAAGCCTTTTCCCAGGTCCCCCCCTCCTTCCTCTTTTTCATCCACTCTGAAAAATCTGAAAATTGTGACTTGTTGCAGGAGACGTCCCCTGTCTGCTCTAGGGAGAGGGGAGGGGGGAGGAGGAAGGAGGGAGTTAGCCGGCAGCAGAAAGCAGATAACAGAGGATTACAGGCACGGAGCTGGGTGACAGCTGTAATCCGAGCTCAGACAGGTCACTGGTGATGGTCAGAAGAGATATCCCGTGAGGGATTTGTAGATTAACTCTTTGTTGTCCTGTTTTGGTCTTTTCTTTAGCTCTCTCCATAGGAGAACAATGAAGACAGGGGGGAGAGCTTCAAACTGCTTTTTCATGATAAAAATGCATTTTTCGGATAATAAACCCAATTACAAAGTTTCTTAAAATCGCCTGGACTATTGATTTCTGCAAAAAAAAAAATCACGACAGTGACACTTTAAGGGTTAACTTACCTTTTAATTCTTCATTTGCTCAATTAAAATATGAATGGTACTATGCTTGTGCCTAGATAAAAATCAGACCACATTTTATTAGTCATCAGTGGAGAAATCTTGATAGTTCCAAAGGGTTCACATACTTTTCAAGTATGTGAACAAGTGTAAGTAACATGAATTTAATGACCATCCCAGGGGTTTTTATCAACTATTGAGCATCCCACAGTGTTCATAGCTGCCATTCATTTGTGTTAGGATTATACTTAGTACTTGTATCAGGCAAGGCTGTGTATACGTGACACCCAGGTGAGGGCCTTGTGATGTAGTGAGTATGTGTCACACCATTGTGCATATGTGAAGTGCTGCGGCTCATCCGCGCATCATTGTAGTTTGAGGGTTCTGTAAGTCAGGTCACATTATTCGTCGTTCCATTATTCGTAGCATTTTTACACTCCGGCGTGGCTCGAATTCTTTTCAGACAAAGACCCAGCTGTCACATCACCTGGGCTGACAATGTTCCAGGCCGCACATTGCTGCGGATGGGGCACGATCGCAGGTTATACAACAGGAAGACGGCCTTGAGCAGAGAGCGGAAATAAGAGCTCAAGTGTTTTTCATGTAACTTCTCACCTGACTTATTACACATCAATGTATATCAGCATGTAGAGCAGCAAACACTGTAATATCCCTCTAGATAAGAGCCAGAGGCTGACCATGTTCAGTGTGGGCCCCATCTAGCATCAGGGCCCAGGTGCGCTTGCTACCTCTGCACCCCTTTCAGCTATGCCTCTGCTCTCCTGTATCACAGTATACTGTAACCTGGCAGTTTTACCATTCCATAGTCTGCTGCAGCTATTTTTCCCCTCAAGGCTGTAATATAATATAATATTGTATAATATAACAGTCAGGTGATGCAAGCTGCTGGGATCGGGCCATCACCTGCAAGGCAGCGTTATGTCACTACTCTGCTGTTGGGACATAGCCAAGCAGTGGGTACTGCCAGCACTGATCACAAGCCTGTTCTGTATCCATAGACGTATCCGCCGTATATGTGTTCTGTATCCATAGACATATCTGCCGTATGTGTGTTCTGTATCCATAGACATATCTGCCGTATATGTGTTCTGTATCCATAGACATATCTGGCGTATATGTGTTCTGTATCCATAGACGTATCTGCCGTATCTGTGTTCTGTATCCACTGACATATCCGCCATATATATGTGTTCTGTATCCATAGCCATATCTGCCGTATATGTGTTCTGTATCCATAGACATATCGGCCATATATATGTGTTCTGTATCCATAGACATATCTGTCTTATATGTGTTCTGTATCCATAGACATATCTGCTGTATATATGTGTTCTGTATCCATAGACATATCTGCTGTATATATGTGTGTTCTGTATCCATAGACATATATGCCGTATATATGTGTTCTGTATCCATAGACATATCTGTCTTATATGTGTTCTGTATCCATAGACATATGTGCTGTATATATGTGTTCTGTATCCATAGCCATATGGGCTGTATATATGTGTTCTGTATCCATAGCCATATCTGCCGTATATATGTGTTCTGTATCCATAGACATATCGGCCATATATATGTGTTCTGTATCCATAGACATATCTGTCTTATATGTGTTCTGTATCCATAGACATATCTGCTGTATATATGTGTTCTGTATCCATAGACATATCTGCCGTATATATGTGTTCTGTATCCATAGACATATCTGCCGTATATATGTGTTCTGTATCCATAGACATATCTGCCGTATATATGTGTTCTGTATCCATAGACATATCTGTCGTATATGTGTTCAGATCTGTTACAATTTACATAAAGAAATAAGCAGTGTAAAAGCTGAGTCACTTTGTCAATACTTAATCCCGTAGGATATAATACTGATCCTGAGTCACAGTCTTAGTCATTCCAGGTTATATTCACAATTCTCGGGACTTCCTTGCTTTCTTAGTATCTGCGAAGAGCTTGAAGAGTCATGGGAACAAATATTCCCTGTGCCTGTATAGGCTGCACACCAAAACCAGCGACAGGTGGAGGGCCGGTGGTTTTGATGTTACAGCCAATCTGTGTATCTTATAGCAGGGGCGTAGCTAATGTCTCCTGGGCCCTGGTGCGAGAGGCCAACTTGGGCCCCCCCCCCTCCTTTCACGACCAAGTGATGCTATTGTTGTGTGTGTGTGTGTGTGTATATATATATATATATATATATATATATATATATATATATATATACACAGTGGTGCCTTGGATTATGAGCATAATTCGTTCCAGGACCGTGCTTGTAATCCAAATCCACTCTTAAACCAAAGCAAATTTTCCTATAAGAAATCATGTAAATGCAGACAGTTGGTTCCACACCCCAAATATATTTATTATTCTGTACTGTACAGTAATGGAGAGGATGGGAAACACAAGGGCTGACAGAGACTGCAGGGAGCATGAAGGAATGAGCAGGGCAGATGTGGGCACATACATGCAGCGCTCTCTGTCCGGGGAGAGAGGGGTTACAGCGATGGAGAGATTACCCCCCCCCCACACAGTCCTGTCCCCTGATGTAAGCCCCAGCCTGAAGGGGATCTGCTATGATTTGGAAGGTGTTTAGAGTACAGTGCTGTAGACCCCGCTATGCAGGCCATGCCCCTTCTCCACTCGCGCTCCCACCCAATACAGGAAGTTCTTAAACCAAAGCAATGCTCTTAAACCAAGTCACAATTTTGAAAAACTGTGAGCTCTTAAACCAAAACGCTCTTAAACGAAGTTACTCTTAAACCAAGGTACCACTGTATATATATATATATATATATATATATATATATATATATACACATATATATATATACACACACACACACACACACCAAGACAGATATTACCTATTACCGCCATACTGTTACCGACCAAATCCTGTATACTGAGACCAATATTACCAGTAATACCAGTATATAGGGAGGAAACATTACCGCCACACCACAACCACTACCATCACCACCATATTGTTACTGACCAAATCCAGTATACTAAATCACCTCATCCAGTCATATAGAGGTGGCCCCAGCTCTACACAGGCTCTATACACCATATACATTACTGTGCAGTTATATCAGGTGACTCACAGGAGACGTCTTTTCTGATCGGAGTTCTTTCCTTTTCATCTTCTTCTCCATCCGTCCTAGGCCGTTATGAGAACTTCTCCGAGCCACGAATCCACAGAATCTGCCAGACAGACATATTAGGCTCCACACTCTGACACCATCTCCATCTCTCTACACACTGCACATCTGTACTGTCCCCTTTACACCCTCATTTAGTGGGTAGCCTGACTCTATGTGACCTCCTAATATATGCCCCCCTCTGTGTATTCCCTCTCCCCCTATGTTGCCCCCCCAAATAGATGCCCCCCTCTACCCCCTCCCTTATAGATGGCCCCCTCTACCCCCTCCCTTATAGATGGCCCCCTCTACCCCCTCCCTTATAGATGGCCCCCTCTCTCCTCACCCTCCCTTATGGATGGTCCCCTCTCCCCCCACCCTCCCTTATGAATGGCCCCCTCTCCCCCCACCCTCCCTTATAGATGGTCCCCTCTCCCCCCCCCCTCCCTTATAGATGGTCCCCTTCCCCCCCTCCTCCCTTATAGATGGTCCCCTTTCCCCCCCTCCCTTATAGATGGTCCCCTTTCCCCCCCTCCCTTATAGATGGTCCCCTTTCCCCCCCTTTATAGATGGTCCCCTTCCTCCCTCCCTTATAGATGGTCCCCTTTCCCCCCCTCCCTTATAGATGGTCCCCTTTCCCCCCCTTTATAGATGGTCCCCTTCCTCCCTCTCTTATAGATGGTCCCCTTTCCCCCCCCCCCTCATAGATGCCCCCCTCCTTTCCCCCCACCCTCATAGATGGCCCCTCTTTCCCCCCCACCCTCATAGATGGCCCCCCTCTTTCCCCCCACCCTCATAGATGGCCCCCCCTCTTTCCCCCCACCCTCATAAATGCCCCCCTCCTTCCCCCCCACCCTCATAGATGGTCCCTCTTTCCCCCCACCCTCATAGATGGCCCCCTCTTTCCCCCCACCCTCATAGATGTCCCCCTCCTTCCCCCCACCCTCATAGATGGCCCCCTCCTTTCCCCCCACCCTCATAGATGGCCCCCTCCTTCCCCCCACCCTCATAGATGCCCCCCTTCTTTCCCCCCACCCTCATAGATGCCCCCCTCCTTTCCCCCCACCCTCATAGATGCCCCCCTCCTTTCCCCCCACCCTCATAGATGCCCCCCTCCTTTCCCCCCACCCTCATAGATGGCCCCCCTCTTTTCCCCCACCCTCATAGATGGCCCCCCTCTTTCCCCCCACCCTCATAAATGCCCCCCTCCTTTCCCCCCACCCTCATAGATGGCCCCCTCCTTCCCCCCACCCTCATAGATGCCCCCCTCCTTTCCCCCCACCCTCATAGATGGCCCCCCTCTTTCCCCCCACCCTCATAGATGGCCCCCCTCCTTTCCCCCCACCCTCATAGATGGCCCCCCTCTTTCCCCCCACCCTCATAGATGGCCCCCCTCTTTCCCCCCCACCCTCATAGATGGCCCCCCTCCTTCCCCCCCACCCTCATAGATGGCCCCCCTCCTTCCCCCCCACCCTCATAGATGGCCCCCCTCCTTCCCCCCCACCCTCATAGATGGCCCCCTCCTTCCCCCCACCCTCATAGATGGCCCCCTCCTTCCCCCCACCCTCATAGATGGCCCCCTCTTTCCCCCCACCCTCATAGATGCCCCCCTCCTTTCCCCCCACCCTCATAGATGGCCCCCTCCTTCCCCCCACCCTCATAGATGCCCCCCTCCTTTCCCCCCACCCTCATAGATGGCCCCCTCTTTCCCCCCACCCTCATAGATGCCCCCCTCCTTTCCCCCCACCCGTACAGGCTGATAAAAAAACAAAACTTAACTCACCTGACATCGCGCTCCCACGTTGATCCTCACTCCTCCTGGTCTGTCCCCGGCTGCTGCGCGGCTGCCGGGGGTGTCGCGTCTTACCCCCGGCAGCGCGCGCATCCCAGAACTCCCTGCGCGCCGGAAACAGGAAGTCAGGGCCCAAGGCGCGCAGGGAGTTCTGGGATGCGCGCGCTGCCGGGGGTAAGACGCGACACCCCCGGCAGCCGCGCAGAAGCCGGGGGAAAGACGGAGCCAGTCTCTTGTGACCGCAAGCAAAACAATGCTTGCGGTCACAAGAGTGATTGATCGGGGGGCCCCGCGGGCCCCCCTTGTGGCGGGCCCGGTCGCGGCGGCGACCCCCGCGACCACGGTGGCTACGCCACTGTCTTATAGGATGGATCATGGCAAATCCACTTCCTTCCTACTTCATGCTCCCTGCATTCTCTCACAGCCCTCTCCATTCCTGCTATAATGTGCTTGCACTTATACTCAGCTATACACACTGCTGCTATAATGTGCCTGCACTCACATTCAGCTATACACACTGCTGCTATAATGTCCCTGCACTTACACTCAGCTAGACAAACTGCTGCTATAATCTGCCTGCACTCACACTCAGCTATACAAGCTGCTGCTATAATGTGCCTGCACTCACACTTACCACTTACGCCATTCACACTACTGTATAGAAAAGTTTCTGTCACTGTCCCCCTGCACAGCTCTGTGATTCTCATCTCCTGATTGGTCCATGCTGAACACCCCCACCCCCCTTCCCCATTGCTGTCATGTGACCACACAGACCTCTGACAGCAGCCCTGCTTCTCTATTCTACCCTGTTGTACTACACTACTGCATTATGGGGATCTGCAATTCCATCCTATATCTACAAACTGCTTCTGTGTTATCAGGGTTATGCACTTACTATACATTATACACCACATGCTGATCGCTATACTGTACAGTAACTTATAATATCACAGATTTAGCTGCTTCTCATTGTTTGTTTCATCTGTTCTACATGTTATTCAGAATAAAAAAATCATTATTTTGGGGTGTGTGGAACCAATTATCTGCATATCAGTTACTTCTTATGGGAAAATTTGTTTTGGTATAAGAGTGGATTTGCATTACAAGCACGGTCCCGGAACGAATTATGCTCGTAATCCAAGGCACCACTGTATATATACTGTAGGTGGAGATGCACTTTATGGCCATGTTCACACAACGTAAGTAAAGTATTAATCACAAATGCCGATTTGCAACACGGCCGTGATTAATACTTTACTTACGTTGTGCTGCAGCTAGAGGGAATCCCGGCCAGTGTGTATACAGAGTTAATAGCGGCTGCAGAGAACCTGCAGTTTGCACAAAGGAGCGTGCGGCTCCGGACGCACGTTCCATTGTGTTCAGTGGAAAATTCAGATGCGCCCGTATCTGAATTCAGCAGAAGTGAAGATCATCATACTGCAGTACCAGCCCAGATGATCTTCTCTGACAGCGGCCGTTCTGTGTATATACGCTGTATTTTCTGGATACATTAGTGTTACTGCATTAGGCAGTGTGATAAGGGTGGAGCAGGATTACCTGAACAGACCTGGCATCGTCTCTGCCCTGTGGGTACAGGAAAGCCCAAACACAGCCGCCACCTACTATATCAATGGGGCAATAATTCCAGGTGAGTCATATGTGAATAACCCAAAGACCTTCTTTATGTAAGTACATTAATATTCCAGACACTCCTGGATTATGGGATTTCCATATTTATCAGACATGAATACAACCAGAAGGAGTAACACCTATGGGTACAGATCCTGTATATATACAGAGGCAAGAAGAAGGTTAAAGGAGAAGTCTGGCGAAAATTGTTATTAAAGTATTGTATTGCCCCCCCAAAAGTTATACAAATCACCAATATACACTTATTACGGGAAATGCTTATAAAGGGCTTTTTTCCCTGCACTTTCTACTGCATCAAAGCTTCACTTCCTGGACAACATGGTGACGTCACATCCTGGATAACACGGTGATGTCACTTCCTGGATAACACGGTGATGTCACTTCCTGGATAATATGGTGATGTCACTTCCTGGATAACATGGTGACGTCACTTCCTGGATAACATGGTGATGTCACTTCCTGAATAAACATGATGATGTCACTTCCTGGATAACATGGTGATGTCACTTCCTAGATAACATAATGATGTCACTTCCTGGATAAAATGGTGATGGCCACAGCCCGCACAGCTCTGGAAGTTGGGTTGTGACATCACCATTTTATCCAGGAAGTGACATCACTGTGTTATCCAGGAAGTGACATCACCGTGTTATCCAGGAAGTGACATCACCATGTTATCCAGGAAGTGACATCACCATTTTATCCAGGAAGTGAAGCCTTGATGCAGTAGTAAGTGCAGGGCAAAAGCCCTTTATAAGCATTTCCCGTAATAAGTGTATATTGGTAATTTGTATAACTTTTGGGGGGCAATACTATATTTTAATAAAATTTTTCAACGGACTTATCCTATAAAGAGGTTTCTTGGTTGAGAAAACACATTGGCCAAGATTGACTTAAGTGAATTTTAGCTCAAAAACTGGTGTATGAGACTTTTCTCCACATTTATTACACGTTACACACTGTTCCGTCACTTTCAGACACTTTTCCGCCTGGTACAAAAAGAGGCGGGGTTTATGTCAAATTGGGATGGGGTCTACTTTGCAACAAAAAATGTCCTCGAATCTGGCAGAAAATTCCGGTGGACTTCAAGCTAAGTCATAGATGGTGTAAACTTTGCACCAAAAAACTATAAAGTCTTTGAAGGGGAAATCTGGCAAAACTTTTTTTTCTTTCAAATCGACTACTGTCAGATAGTTATACAGATTTACTTCTTTTACAAAAATCTCAAGTGTTCCAGTACCTGTATGTCCCGCAGGAAGTGGTGTATTCTCTCCAGTTAGATACACTCTGCTGCCACCTCTGTCCACGTCAGGAACTGTCCAGAGCAGCAGCAAATCCCCATAGAAAACCTCTCCTGCTCTGGACAGTTCCTGACATGGACAGAGGTGGCAGCAGAGAGCACTGTGTCAGACTGGAAAGAATACACCACTTCCTGCAGGACATATAGCAGCTGATGAGTACTGAAAGACTGTAGATTTTTAAATAGAAGTAAATCACAAATCTATATAACTTTCTGAAACCAGTTTATTTCAAAGAAAAAGATTTTGCCAGAGTACCCCTTTAAGTAGGTGCCTCCCCCATGGGCACCTATAGGAGTGGGTATGATGTACCTATAGGTAAATCCAGGATTAACCCATGCAAACTAAATCCATATAATAGAGAAGATAATCTAGTATCTCCAAGGTTGTTCTAGGTCTGTTGCCTGCTGTAAGATAACATTAGGAGCCCCATTGGACATGACTCACCTCTGGTTACTATAATACATGACTGTGTCCAGCTCCTCCATTACCTTAGTACATAGGCAGAGAGCTAATAGCCTGTACATTGATTTTCAGTATCAATTGTGTTTCGGTGCTTTCAGGCAGAATAAACTGAACAGGATGGAGAGGTTATCGAGGTGAATTAGAACTGGGATTAGGACAGGTGAGACTGAAAGCTAACCACAGGGCGTCACCCAGGAATCTGTATAATCAGCACAACTCACAGGTAATAGAAGGAGAGAAAAAAAAACAAGGGAAAAACACTCAAGGTATAGCCGGAGCAGAGATGTAGGGGTGCAGGGGTAGTCGTCTCATCCTGGCCTTATAGACAGTTTTCACATCAATAATAAACTTTATAAATAAACTTTGATACAAAGTTGCATGAAGGCGTATGTTTGTACAGATGAATACATTGCACTTTCATGTGCCGGATGAATTCATATTTTGGTAGTTTAGTAGCTGTTGTATTTGTACAACATACATTGTTTATCCCATTCTTGGATGACGGCCAGACGTTGCATAACCTCTGTTTAGTGTTTATGAGAGCACATGCTCTTGTTGATGTCTTCTTGATGGTATATATGAACTTTGCACTTTTATTTTTTTCTATTGTTTTTGTTTCTAAGCTTCTTCTTCTTTTTGATCTGTAGGTGTAAAGATAAGCGAGAACTTATATATACTTTTTAAGTTTGTCACAAAGTTGCATGAAGGTGGAGTTGGTTGTCAATGTAAATGCAGCTATCAGGTATCAGAATTATATATGATTTGGGATACAGTCACCTTGTCATCATGTATTTTTCCTGGATTGGATGAATAGTCACTTTACTATTTCAGCTTGAAACCAGATTTCCAGTTGCTTCTGTCCAAGCGATTTTATGAGGATACCGGCATGTATGAATGCTGCGTCTTAAACTATCATTTTTACGGAGTGTTCTAGTTTTTTGCACAGCTCAGACTTTTAGCTACAAATGTGAATTGTGTACTTTCTTTTAAAATGCTAAAATTTTAGTTACCAGCAGAGAGCAGAGAACAAAGGATTACACAGTGGGAGCTGTGTGAAAGCCGTATTCAGAGATCAGAGAGGTCAGTGCTGACTTCAGAGGAGATAGCCCGGTGATGTAGCTGTAAATTAACTCTTTGTTGTCCTGTTTTGGTGCCTCATCTCCCTCCACCCCTCCCCTCTCCAAAGAGAACAACGGGAGAGCTTCAAACTGCTTTTTCCTGATAAAAATGATTTTTCAGCTAATAAACCCAAATACAAAGTTTCTTAAAATCGCCTGGACTATTGATTTCTGCAAAAAAAAATGTAAACGACAGTGACACTTTACGTATGCCGGGCTCCACCGTGGAGCCACAGCAGCCAGGTTGACAGATCCTCTTTAAGATTTTGTTTTAATAGAATTAAATTACAAATCTCTGGCACGTTCTGGGACCAGTTGACTTGAAAGAATTTTTTTTTGTAAACTATCCCATTATTAACTTATCAAATATAGACAGAAAGGGGTGAGACTGAAGAATCAGACTACACAGTTTATTTGTTGTCTGGAGACATTAGTAAACACAGGAACCGTTAACCCAAAGAGAGACTTAGGGGCCTATTCCACAGGATCGATAATCGTCGTTCGCCACCAGCGCATCGCTACGGTTAAATAGCGGTGCGCGGCGACGACCAACAATTTCAGCAGAACCATACATTACCTGTCTGGGTGCAGGTCTTCTTCTCCCGATCCCGCGCAGCAGCATCGGCTTCGGAGCGGGGCTATCTGAACTGACAGACCGCTAAGCCAATCACTGGCCGGGACCGCCAGTGATTGGCTGAGCAGTCTGTCAGTTCAGACAGCCCCGCTCCGTATGAAGCAAGGTAACAATGTCCCTGCAGCCCTTGTTTCACGATCATTGGGGCCGTGGAATAGGCCCAGCAAATGAGCGCCAATCTAGCAGATCGGCGCTCGTTTACGTCGTTGATCGGGCCCTGCTCGTCCGGTGGAATAGGACCCTTAATATATTGTGCAAAACTGATTTTATTATTTTAATTTTACATGCAGCAGAATGGTTGTTAACCCCTTAGAGGACCCGGCCAATTTAAATTTTTCTGTTTTCACTTTTTCCTCCTGGTACCTAAAAGGCCATAGCACTTGCGTTTTTTCACCTAGAAACCCACATGAGCCCTTATTTTTTGCGCCACTAATTGTACTTTGCAATGACAGGCTGAATTTATTTCATAAAGTACACTGAAAAAGCAGGAAAAAATTAAATGTGTGGTGAAATTGAAAAAAAAACACATTTTTTTTTTATTTGGGGGATAGTTTTGTTTTTACACCGTTTGCTCTGGGGTAAAACTGACTTGTTATGCATGTTTCTCAAGTCGGTACTATTACAACGATATATAACATGTATAACTTTTCTTGTATCTGATGGCCTGTAAAAAATTCAAACCATTTTTAAGAAATATACGTTCCTTAAAATCACTCCATTCCCATACTTATAGCGCTTTTATCCTTTGGTCTATGGGGCTGTGTCAGGTGTCATTTTTTGTGCCATGATTTCTTCTTTCTATCGGTACCTTGATTGCGCATATGCGACTTTTTAATCGCTTTTTATTGCAATTTTTCTGGATTTGATGCAACCAAAAATGCGAAATTTTGCACTTTAGGATTTTTTTGCACTTACGCCGTTTACCGTGCAAGATCCAGAATAAAATAAATTAATAGGGCGATTACGGGAACAGCGATACCAAACATGTTTATTTATTTATTTTTATTTATAACATGGGAAAAGGGGAGTGATTCATACTTTTATTAGGGGGGGGGGCTTTTTATTAATAATAAAACATTTTTATTTTACACATATACTAGAAGCCCCCTGGGAGCCCCTATAGGCATTCTATTTTTTTTTGTCTGCTGCAGCCAAAAACAATAGAATGCCGAGCCGGGATCAGCGCCATTACGGCCGGTAATAGATACGGCGATCTCATCCCCCCCACTAGACACCGGGGATGTTGAAAAGCTGCTTTTTAAATGCAGCTGTCAACTTTGACAGGTGCATTTAGAAAGCTAATTAGTGGGCACGGCCATAGGACCATGCCTGCTAATAGCCGCGGTCCCGGGCTGCATAAAGCACCCGGGATCACGGCGCCCCCCCCCTCTCTAAATTCCCCTAGCGACACCAGGACGTACGGGTACGCCCTGGGTCGTCTAGGGGTTAAAATAAATAAAAATGATAAGAAAAATGTTACAATGTAGCAATATAAAAATATAGCCGATACACTCCCTATAAGATGCTGCGATAAAACGTAAAGGTTTGCGGTGTGAAGAGTCCGAGGCAGAGACAGTGAACACGCGTGACCCTTTTTTTCAGTCCTGGGGTTGAATGTTCTTGTTTGCTAATCTCCTAACAGATTAACTTTAGCACAGTAACGACGGACGTGGTAATCTAAAGTATTTTTGGCAGTGAAAACCATTGTTTTTCAGAAGAGCATCATGATACAATGTGGCAAGAGCCAACGTTCATCATACTGTGGTTACCTTCTCCATACAGGTATGCAGCAGCTTTCAGGGTGTATCATTCCCCGTCCTACTAATCTGAAAGCTTTATCTGCTGCTTAAAGGGGTAGTTCACAAAAAAAAAATCTTTCAAATCAACTGGTGCCAGAAAGCGCCAGAGATTTGTAATTTACTTCTATTAAAAAATCTCAAGTATTCTAGTACTTATCAGCTGCTGTATGTCCTGCAGGAAGTAGTGTATTCTCTCCAGTCTGACAGTGCTCTCTGCTGCCACCTCTGACAATGTCAGGAACTTCCAGAGCAGCAGCAAATCTCCATAGAAACCGTCTCCTGCTCTCCAGACTGGAAAGAATACACCGCTTCCTGCAGGACTTACAGCAGCTGATAAGTACTGGAAGACTTGAGATTTTTTTGTATAGAAGTAAATGACAAATCTCTGACACTTTTTGGCACCACTTGATTTGAAAGAATTGTTTTTTTTTTTTTTTTTGCTGGAGTACCCATTTAACCCCTAGGCAACCCTGGGCGTACCTGTACGTCCTGGGCCGTCTAGGGATAATCAGAGCGGGACCGCCACCACGGTCCCGGGTGCTGCTCTACAGCTACTAGCGGGCACGGTCCGATCGCCGTGCCCGCTAATTAAGTAATCGGATGCAGCTTCCAAAGTTGACTGCAGCAGACCAGACCAATACAGCACTGATCTCATTGATCAGTGCTATATAATGTATACTACACTGATCCCTGTGAGGGGAGAGTTATATTAGAAGTCACCCAGGGGGACTTCAAATTAATGTATAAGGTAAAAAAAAAATGTAATAAAAACTGATAAAAAAAAGTTGCATATATGCAAGCAAGGTACAAAGAGAAAAAACAGATCATGGGAAAAAAATGACACCTCACACAGCCCCATAGAACAAAGGATAAAAGCGCTATAAGCCTGGGAATAGAGCAACTTGGAGGAACATTTACATGTTTTTTTTTAAAGGTTAAAATTTTTTAAAAGCCATCAAATAAAATGAAAATTAAGTTGCCTATCATTGTAATCGCACTGACTTGAGGAGCATAGATAACAAGTTTTACCATAGGGCGAACGGCGTAAACCCCAACCCCCCCCCCCCCCCCCCCCCCCAAATAAAAAAAAAAAGTGTTTTATTTTCAATTTCACCGCATAAATAATTTTTCCTGCTTTCGGAGCGTATTTGATAACAAAAATTTAGTCTGCCATTGAAAAGTACAATTAGTGACGCAAAAAATAAGGGCTCATTTGGGTCATGAACTTTTGGGTCATAAGGAGACAAAAAAAAACAAAGCTATAATAAAAGTGGGGGGGGGGAGGGCACCACATAATAAGAACTGTCAGGGTGCTACAGTACTATAACACTGGACAGTATAACAAAAAAAGAAAAAGAAAAAAAAAAAAAAAAACGAAAGTGCAAAAGCGAAAATTGGCTTGGTCTTTAAAGGGTTAATGGTACAATTTAACAAAAAAAAAAAAGCTATTGACATGTCCTATCAAAAGTTTAGATGGGTCAGGGTCTAGGTGCCCAGACTCTCCGTGGCTGCGAGAGTGAGCTGGGAGAAGCACCTGGCCCAGAGTGCTTCTCTCTCTGGTTTCCCACCATATAAACAACTGTGTATGGGAAAAATACTTAGTTTGTGGGAACTCTCTATAGGTCTCTGCTCTCTTCCCGGCAGGGCGTCTGTCATATCGGGTCCAAGTATTTATGCGTCTAGCTTTAATCACCAGTTGAATTCCTATCGAGATTCTTGATATATATCGGGTTCTATATGGGAAAAAAATAAACGCCATTAAAAACATGGCAAAAAGAAAGAAGTCCACACACATAATAGAAATACTAATCCTTAAAGGGGTAGTGCACCCAAAAAATTTTTCTTTCAAATCAACTGCTGCCATGAAGTGCCAGAGATTTGTAATTTACTTCTATTAAAAAATCTCAAGCCTTCCAGTGCTTATCAGCTGCTGTGTGTCCAGCAGGAAGTGGTGTTTTCTTTCCTGTCTGACACAGTGCTCTCTGTTGCCTCCTCTGTCCATGTCAGGAACTGTCCAGAGAAGGAGCAAATCCCCATAGAAAACCTCTCCTGCTCTCCAGACTGGAAATAATACCACTTCCTGTAGGACATACAGCAGCTGATAAGTACTGGAAGGCTTGAGATTTTTTAATAGAAGTAAATTACAAATCTCTGGCACTTCATGGCAGCAGTTGATTTGAAAGAAAAAAATTTTTGGTGCACTACCCCTTTAAATCTCCAACTCCACAGACTTTGTGAGTTTTCTGGCTGGAACACACACAGCAGGAGTGTCACAAAGTCATCGGCCGCTCGCTTACTTTCTCCATATAAGATTTGTCAAGTGGTGTTTAAATATAATGTTCCAGACAGTTTTGATTATAATAACCAGCAGTCCGGAAAAAAAAAACCATGTCATACCATCATCTCAAAGCCATGGACTGAAAGGAAAGAGAAAAATTATATTAATACTATGTGTATAATAATAAAGGGGTTGTTCACCAAAAAGATGTTTCTTTCAAATCTGCTTGTGCCAGAAAGTTATACAGATTTGTAATTTACTTCTATTTAAAAATCTCCAGTCTTCCCATACTTATCAGCTGCTGTATGTCCTGCAGGAAGTGGTGTATTCTCTCCAGTCTGACACAGTGCTCTCTGCTGCCACCTCTGTCCATATCAGTAGCAGATACCTATAGAAGACTGGAAAGAATACCACTCTCTGTGGGACATACAGCAGTTGATAAGTACTGGAAGAGTTTTTCTTAATAGAAGTAAATGATTAAAAAAAAATTGTGAATTACCCTACTATACTACTATAATATAAATTAAAAAAAAAAAATATTTGAAATAATTTTATTTTTTTAACATATTTTTGGGGAAATGGTAAAAAAAAAGATAAAATACTGTATATTATGTAATCAAATATCATATATATATATATATATATAGACGTTTTTATTTTGAATAATATATATAAAATTGAAAATAAAAACATATTTTTATATTGAAATAGATTTTATAGTATTTTAGTATTATTTAATAATTAAAATAAAAATGCAAAACAAATAATAACCTAATACCCTAGAATAAAGAACATCAACTTTTACAGTGGTTTAAAAAATTATATCATTATCATCATATTGTATAATATTGTTCTGTGATTGATTTCAGAAAAGATTAAATGTTATATATATATATATATATATATATATATATATATATATTACAAGCGCATTCAGAGGCAAAAATTAAACTGGACAGATTTTGAACAGCTAAAAACTAAACCCTGTGATATATGACTATCTGAAAATATTATATTATAGCAGTATTAGTTAGATCAATACCAGTGAAAAAAGTTTACCGGCACCAGTCCATATATATTGTGAGCTCAATCCAAGAGCGGACCAGCTGAGCTGGAGTGGTCAGGGTAAAGGTAAGTATCCAGATGGGACTACAAATAGATAAAATATCCGGCATTTTTATGAAATTTTTTTTCCCTAGTAACAATGCACGATAATTATTAACATGAATATGACAGAATTTATCTAATTTATGCAACTATAAAAAAATGCATCCGACACTCACCATTAAATGCAGCAAAAACCACTCAGTTTATTCCATCTTGGACATACAGCAGGGAGGGAGGCACTCCCTGTAGGGTTAGTACCAGGTACAATCCTCACTATATGTCTCCCTCCCTGCTGTATGTCCCTGATGGAATAAACTGAGTGGTTTTTGCTGTATTTAATGGTGAGTGCCAGATTTTATTTTATTTTTTTAATCTTTTTATTCTTTTATAAATTAGATAAATGCTGTCATGTTTATATTAATAATTATTGTGCATTGTCCATAATATGGTGCCATAAGTTGGCACATCTACTGCTCAATGTACCATCAATAAGGCCATGTGATCAAAGATGTCATATATATATATATATATATATATATTTTTTTTTTTTTTTTTTTTTTTTACATTATATAAATATAAATTTCAAGTTTTCTTAATGTTTAAAGAGTCACTGTCGTATTTTTTTTTTTTTTTTTTTTTTTGCAGAAATCAATAGTCCAGGCGATTTTAAGAAACTTTAAACTGTAATTGGGTTTATTAGCCAAATCTGCCATTATCTGCATTCACAAAGCCTTTTCCCAGCCCCCCCCCCCCCCCCTCCTCTTTTCCATCCACTGCAAAAAATCTAAATAATTGTGACTTGTTGCATCAGACGTACCCAGTCTGTTCTAGGGAGAGGGGAGGGGGGAGGAGGAAGGAGGGAGTTAGCTGGCAGCAGAAAGCAGATAACAGAGGATTACAGGCACGGAGCTGGGTTACAGCTGTAATCAGAGCTCAGAGAGGTCAGTGGTGACTGTCCCAGGAGATAATTGGTGAGGTATTTGTAGATTAACTCTTTGTTGTCCTGTTTTGGTCTTTTCTTTAGCTCTCTCCATAGGAGAACAATGAAGACAGGGGGGAGAGCTTCAAACTGCTATTTCATGATAAAAATGCATTTTTTGGCTAATAAACCTAATTACAAAGTTTCTTAAAATCGCCTGGACTATTAATTTCTGCCAAAAAAAAAAAAAAAATTCACGACAGTGACACTTTAAGTTTCCATAGCCCCTGTGGGTAGCATAATAAATCCTTAGGGTCATGTGGTTGGGGCGAGACTTGCAGCAGCCTAAAAACACCTGCGTAGGATGGATTTTGTTTGATGGTGACTCTTCGAATGTTATTTTTCATCATGTGCTCTTACGTTATTATTCCGTGTATGACGCAGAGTGCTTTGCTACATTACACTGCAGTGTTTGCCTTGTTCCATGGATGTCATCCATGTACAGTAAATACAGCCGGGTCCCGGGGCCATGTGCTCAGTGACGCTGCGCTCCGTCTCCCCGCTCCATTCTGTCACCTGCTGACCACTGACTGATTAACCCCCAGCAAGTGGCACAATCATTCTCTTAGGGATCAGATGCATTCGGATAAATTTGTCATACTCACCGCACCTTCCCCAGAATAGCACGCAGATCCTCAATGAAACAATAGCCCATTATTACTACTATAGACCACAATTGTTTTATGCATGCACATATCAATTGTATATTAATTTATTATATGGTTCCCTGTGCTGCTTCTCCTCTATAGCAGATGCCCCCTGTGTTTCTGCCCCCTATAGTAGATGGTCCCCTGTGCTTCTGCTCCCTATAATAGATGGACCCCTATAGTAGATGGTCCTCATGCTGTTGCCCCCATAGTAGATGGCCCCCATGCTGTTGCACTTATAGTAGATGGCCTCCTGTGCTGCTGCCCCTATAGTAGATGGCCACCTGTGCTGCTGCCCCCTATAATAGATGGACCCCTATAGTAGATGGCCCCCATGCTGTTGCCCCCAAAGTAGATGGCCTCCTGTGCTGTTGCACCTATAGTAGATGGCCTCCTGTGCTGCTGCCCCCTATAGTAGATGGCCCCCTGTGCTGCTGACTCTATAGTAGATGGCCCCCTGTGCTGCTGCCCCCTATAGTAGATGGCCTCCTGTGCTGTTGCACCAATAGTAGATGGCCTCCTGTGATGCTGCCCCCTCTACTAGATGGCCTCCTGTGCTGTTGCACCTATAGTAGATGGCCCCCTGTGCTGCTGCCCCCTATAGTAGATGGCCTCCTGTGCTGCTGCCACCTATAGTAGATGGCCTCCTGTGCTGCTGCCACCTATAGTAGATGGCCATCTGTGCTGCTGCTTCCTATAGTAGATGGCCCCCTGTGCTGCTGCCCCCGATAGATGGCCCCCATGCTGTTGCACCTATAGTAAATGGCCCCCTGTGATGCTGCCCCCTATAGCATATGGCCCCCATGCTGTTGCAACTTTAGTAGATTGTCTCCTGTGCTACTGCCCCCTATAATAGATGGCCTCCTGTGCTGCTGTCCCCTATAGTAGATGGCCATCTGTGCTGCTGCTTCCTATAGTAGATGTCCCCCTGTGCTGCTGCCCCCGATAGATGGCCCCCATGCTGTTGCACCTATAGTAAATGGCCCCCTGTGATGCTGCCCCCTATAGCATATGGCCCCCATGCTGTTGCAACTTTAGTAGATTGTCTCCTGTGCTACTGCCCCTATAATAGATGGCCTCCTGTGCTGCTGTCCCCTATAGTAGATGGCCTCCTGTGCTGCTCCCCCTATAGTAGATGGCCTCCTGTGCTCCTGTCCCCTATAGTAGATGGCCTCCAGTGCTGCTGCCCTCTATAGTAGATGGCCTCCTGTGCTGCTGCCCCTACAGTAGATGCCCCCCTGTGCTGCTGCCCCCTATAGTAGATAGTAGGAGCCTTGGGGCCCCAACCTGATTTTATATTATATTACATTACTATATTTCAGATTGTGCTTTGTCATTGCACTTTTACATGTGACCCAATGTAATCAGCATGTAATGGGGTTCCCCTTCTGAAATGATGCAGACATTTTGTGGTCATGCTCATAAAGGGAACCTGTCACCATGAAAGCGCTGCCTAATCTATCAGCGTATTGCTTCTGAAAAAAAAAAAAAAAAAAACACCTGCAATTCATCTACGAAAACAAGAAGGTGGCTAAAAAGAAGAGCAAGCCTGGAAACCTATCAGCACGCCAGGCAACCTATCTGCTAATAGGCCAATGTAAATCCATATGCAGTCTGTGTTTTTCACAGACCCATTGACTATGGGCACCTCCATGCTGCAAATGTGGACCGTATGAATGCGCCTACTATGGCAGCCCCCTCTGGGACACTGGGGCCTCTGGTCTCAAGGCTGCCCCCCTTTGTACCAGGCCGCACCTCTATAATCCTTCTCACAATCCACCAGCATACACCTCAGGAGCTGCACTCTGGCCTGCTTGCCTTCTGTCAGTTGAGCTGGTCCCACAACACTTATTGCCAAGGGCATAGATATCCCTGAGGCAGACCATGCAGCTGCTATGGGGCCCATGGAGTGAGGGGGCTCAGCTTCACTTGTGTCTGTCACCTCTGCTGCTGGGTGTGCACTACCTGACTAAGCAATGGTATACCCATTTGACCTTTGCCATGGGGCCCTTTCTTTACTATGTACATTACCCCTTTACATCACATTTAATTGTAGACGCAACGTTTGATGATGATGATGATGATGATGATCATCGTCATCATCATCATAATTTCTACTATATTAAGGACACTTTCTCTCCAGCCATTTTTTGGCACTGAAATTATTTACTGAAGCTGCCAAATGTGTTAATGTAGTGAATGGGATTATTCAATATCTCATTCATGCAATGCTGCTGTTAAAAAAATATTAATGGTGCGCTGTGTGCCTGCTGTTCAATAATTTAAAAAAAAATATTTTAATATTTATTCAGCTCATACATATATACTATTATATTATTATTATTATTATTATATTCAGCTCATAAAAAAGCTATACTTACCTCTTCGCTCCCACTAGTGTTCTCCTACAGGTCTCCAGTATCTCTCCCCCCACCCCCACCAGACGATCCCGCTTCCACTTCCAAGACGGACTGGTCTCAGGGATTGGCTGAGCAGGCTGAAGTGGAGCTGGGATCATCTTGGTGGGAAAACTTGAGACCTGTAAGAGGACACTGGGGAGCGCAGAGAGGTAAGTATAGCTTCTTTCTTGTTTTTTCACATTCTTGCAACCATACAGCTACTGTTTTGCATAGCCAGGTAACCCCTATAAGATTCTGATAAAACTGGATAACAAATGACGCGCACTTGTGTTTGGAGCCACTATTTGAGCAGTTTTATTGTCAGGGAAGGATGAAAAAAGTTTATTTGTCCTTTAATGTAAATCTGTAATTTTGTCGGTCGGTTTGGCTGGTTCTCCCGATCGGTTATAGGAAATTACAGCGCACATTTAAAGCGAATCTACCACCAGGTAATCACCTTTTTTTATTTATTTTACCCGGTCACTGCCAGCACTGGGATCCCGGTGACACGGCCATTTTTTTGAAGTGCCGTCCGATTCTCATGGTTATTCGGGGTTAGAAAAAAGGCTCAGGATATGGGATATGTCAGATATCTCAGTGCCATAGATAGATATGATACAGAGATGGAGGGAGGGGGGAGGGGCGGGGGAATAGAAAGAGAGAGGAAGGAAGGAAGGAAGGAAGGAAGGAAGGAGAAAGAAAAAGAAAGAAACAAAAAAAAAGGAAGAAAGAAAGAGAAAGAAGAAAGAAAGAGAGAGAAAGAAAGAAAGAAAGATATAGAGAGAAAGAGAGAGAGAAAGAAAGAAAGAAAGAAAGAAAGAAAGAAAGAAAGAAAGAAAGAAAGAAAGAAAGAAAGAAAGGGGGAGAACGAAAGAAAAAGAAAGAAAAAGAGGGAGAAGAAAGAAGGAAAGAAAGAAAAGGGGAGAAGGAAAGAAAAAGAGGGAGAAGAAAGAAGGAAAGAAAGAGAGAGAGAGAAAGAAAGAAAGAAAGAAAGAAAGAAAGAAAGAAAGAAAGAAAGAAAGAAAGAAAGAAAGAAAGAAAGAAAAGGGGAGAAGAAAAGAAAAAGAAAGAAAAAGAGGGAGAGAGAGAGAGAGAGAGAGAGAGAGAGAGAGAGAGAAAAGAAAGAAAGAGAGAAAGAAAGAAAAGGGGAGAATGAAAGAAAAAGAGGGAGAAGAAAGAAGGAAAGAAAGAGAGAGAGAGAGAGAGAAAGAAAGAAAGAAAGAAAGAAAGAAAGAAAGAAAGAAAGAAAGAAAGAAAGAAAGAAAGAAAGAAAGAAAGAAAGAAAGAAAGAAAGAAAGAAAGAAAGAAAGAAAGTGATAGAATAGGAATAGTGATAGAAAAAGAGAGAAGGCAAAGAGAAGAATCGGTGAGCCGGTCTCCGGTGTATGTAATGCGGGTGTACAGCCGCCAGCCTCTCGGTTAGAGCCGGTCTTCACCTAGGCGGAGGAGCTGCGGTACCGGTGCGGTCTCAGTGTTGTGTTGTGTTGGGCGCTAAGCAGCTGCTCATTGCCGGGTAACAGCGGAGACAAACATGATAACACCGGAGCAGCAGCGCCCTCTATGTGCGGCTCCGCGCAGCGCCCCCTGCTGCCCCCCCGGCTGCCGTGCAGAGGCTTCCCCCACCCCGGGCCCCTCCTCCTCCCGGCTTGCATCACCGGCCGCTCGCGGGCTCACTCCTTCTGCTATAATTAGAATGACGTCAGGCGCGAGCATTCCTGCACTGCCCCTCTCTATCGCTATATAAAGAGGTGATGCAACCCTGCCAGGGAGAGAGACACTCACAGTGCACTGGCCACAGCCGCGGCTCTGCTGCTACAGCTGGCATACCTCACCCACTGCCAGGGACCCTGAGTCACACACACACCAGGTAAGGGCCACAGGGGCTTCTGCTGACACCAACAACTCTGCCGGAGAACTTTTCCGGAGCTTTTCTTTGTGTTGTGCTCTTGTTTTCCTTCTTCTGGATCCTTTGTGTTTCTCAAGTTTTACTACTTCACTCGTGACTCTTCATCATGGCTCATTACCTGACTTATCTATCTCTCTATCTATCTATCTATCTCCTATCTATCTCTCTATCTATCTATCTATCTATCTATCATCTATCTATCTATCTATTATCTATCTATCTCCTATCTATCTATTATCTATCTATTATCTATCTATCTATCTATCTATCTATCTATCTATCTATCTATCTATCTCCTATCTATCTATCTATCTATCTATCTCCTATCTATCTATCTATCTATCTATCTATCTATCTATCTATCTATCTATCTCCTATCTATCTATTATCTATCTATTATCTATCTATCTATCTATCTATCTATCTATCTATCTCCTATCTATCTATCTATCTATCTATCTATCTCCTATCTATCTATCTATCTATCTATCTATCTATCTATCTATCTATCTCCTATCTATCTATCTATCTATCTATCTATCTATCTATATATCTATCTATCTCCTATCTATCTATCTCTCATATCTATCTATCTCCTATCTATCTATCTATCTCCTATCTATCTATCTATCTATCTATCCCCTATCTATCTATCTATCTATCTATCTATCTCCTATCTATCTATCTATCATCTATCTATCTATCTATCTATCTATCTATCTATCTCCTATCTATCTATCTATCTCCTATCTATCTCCTATCTATCTATCTATCTCCTATCTATCTCCTATCTATCTATCTATCTATCTATCTATCTATCTATCTATCTATCTATCTATTATCTATCTTCTATCTATCTATCTATCTATCTATCTATCTATCTATCTATCTATCTATCTATCTATCTAATTATCTATCTATCTATCTATCTATCTATCTATCTATCTATCTATCTAATTATCTATCTATCTATCTATCTATCCGATCACGTGATTGTGTTTTGAATATATGATACAATGTAACCAACTGATTATTCAAATTCCAAGAACACGGAATGTTTTGTAAACATGTGATTTGTAACGGACACAATGATACAACAGCAGCTCCCTCTACTATGCTGTATACTATGTCTATTTCTATATACTATTTCTGTATACTATGTGTATTTCTATATACTATTTCTGTATACTATGTATACTATGTCTATTTCTATATACTATTTACGCATTTTTATATGTAGATAGAAAGTTACCAGGAATTAGATGAATGGGCAGAACTGTAAGAACTTCTCCAGACGTTTCATTGAGATCAATAGAAAAAATGTTGTGTTTTTTTTTTTTTTTCCCTTCACTTTTTACTACTTCTCTTATGGCTTCTCTATAGTCCGTACACAACAAAGGATACAGATGTAGCAGAGCTGATTCTTTTCATTGTTATTCAGCTGTTTTCTTTGTGTGTTTACCTGTAATGTATGAAGGGAATGGGAGGTATAGAATGTTATATCACCATGAGTTGTAGAACAGACTCAGCTCTGCTACTTCATTGTGTAAGGAATATTACGAAGATTATTCATCTACCGCTATGTTCTCTAGCTTTGTAAAAATACAACTCCCATCATTCTGTTTTATTCTGAACTTTTACATCTATCTATCTCCTATCTATTCTATCTATCTATCATCAATCAATCATCTATCTATCTATCATTCAATCTAGAGCCTTCAGCTGCCAAGGCATGATGGGAGTTGTAGTTCTCCAAGAGCTGGAGAGTTTGGGCATAGCTATATCCCAGGATACATATAGATCCACCTTAGGATGTAACCCATAGTTATCCTCTGGTATCTTGTGTGACCCTAAATTACCCCTCTCAGAGATTCCCCACAACCTTCCATACAGACGGCCTTTCCTCTGATTTATAGTCCTACCCTGTTGTATTAGTTTTCGTAGTTTTTACTATGACAATACAATTTATCGATGTAGCAGAGCTGAGATTTTCCCCATGACTCCTCCTAACGTCACTGTCACAGTGGTAGAACTTTCTTATCCACAGTCCATAGAATGACGGATTCCATAGCGTTTATTGAACTAGTGTGGTCCCCCCAGTAGTGAGAGTCTGTGTCCTGGTGCGTATACGTGTGCGGCTGGGTATATATATGTGTGCGGCTGGGTATATATATGTGTGCGGCTGGGTATATATATATGTGTGCGGCTGGGTATATATATGTGTGCGGCTGGGTATATATATGTGTGCGGCTGGGTATATATGTGTGCGGCTGGGTATATATATGTGTGCGGCTGGGTATATATATGTGTGCGGCTGGGTATATATATGTGTGCGGCTGGGTATATATGTGTGTGGCTGGGTATATATGTGTGTGGCTGGGTATATATGTGTGTGCGGCTGGGAATGTGCGTGTAATGGAGCACAACAGGCGCACGAGGATCTCGCCTTCTGATGAAACTGCCTGGTAATACTTTCAGTTCATTCTCCTGCTGTTCTGACTTCTTGCCTATAGAGGTCAGTAGTGGGACCCTCCATTCACTTCCTGAAAGCTGCATTATGAGAAGTACAATGGTACGATAGATGACATGGCAGGAGCGATGCTCTGCAAGCGAGAGGATAATAAGGAAAGTAGTGCAGTCGTATTGGGCGGATTTCTTTTATCTAGAATTGGTGCCGGACTATTGCATCTTACATCTTAGGGTGGGGGAAGGGAACCTTCGGCCCTCCAGCTGTTGCAAAACTACAACTCCCATCATGCCTGGACAGCCAAAGCTTCAGCTTTGGCTGTCCAGGCATGATGGGAATTGTAGTTTTGCACAGCTGGGGAGCCAAGGTTCCCTTCGCCTATCATATTTGATACAAGGTAGCACATCACATGACCACCTCTTACTTAATACAAAGTAACATGTCACATGATCATGTCTCTTAAGATACAAGGTAACACATCACACGACCACCTCTTATTAATATAATGTAATACATCACATGACCACCTCCTATTTGACACAAGGTAGCACGTCACATGACCACCTCTTACCATACCCCTTGCACTGGTGACCCTGGTCAGAGTTGCACGCGGGTTACACAACCAGTCCGTTCGCTGACACAATGTGACGGGGTCTGTTTCCTGGGAAACGTCACCTGTTTCCTGGTTTCATCAGAGGAAGGAGGGGACGGCATCCTTGGTGTAGAAATAGCAGCGCAATGTCAGAAAGCTCCAGGTCACTGCCAGGGCGCGCGGGTAATGAACCTGCTGACTATTTAATATTAACTTGATGTCGTCACGGGAGCGTCTCATATGAGGAACCTGAATGACCATGTGATGCCACATGCGTCCACTGAAGCGTGCCCAATAATCTACTAATAGTAGTAGTGGATCCACAACCGGTTCTCGCCGGCTGTGGAAGAACTACAACTCCCAGCATGCTTTGGACTCACATGTCCACTGAAGCATACCTAATGGGTTTGGTTATAGGAATAGAATAGTTTGCTAAAGCAGTCATCCTTAGCTGTGGAGGAACTACAACTCCCAGCATGCAGCAGGAGAGCCACAGGTTGGGAATCACTGGGCTAGAATAATTCTAACTTATAATTGCTGATCTGAAAGTAAAAATAGTGCGAGGCCCCTGTGTAATTATAAGCCACTGGCGGCTATTTATACTCCCAGTTAACTTTGTACTTTGTAACATAAGCGCAAACAGGAGCCCAGTTACGTCTTTATGTTCCTGACGTAGTTTATTACTGTACTGACGCTTTCAGCATAGGATTCCGTCTGCCTGCCTATACAAGGAGCATTTCACTTTAAAGGGGCTCTCCCGCGAAAATCTTTTTCTTTCAAATAAACTGGTTTCAGAACGTTATAGATTTGTAATTTACTTCTATTTAAGAATCTCGCATCTTCCAGTACTTATCAGCTGCTGTATGTCCTGCAGGAAATGGTGTTTTCTTTCCAGTCTGACACAGTGCTCTCTGCTGCCACCTCTGTCCATGTCAGGAACTGTCCAGAGCAGCAGCAAATCCCTATAGAAAACCTCCACATGCATGCTCAGCTCAGTCGAAGATGTATATATTCTGCAATAATATAGAAGGAAATTATCTGATGGCTGCCTCCATTGGTAGAATTGCCATTTAGGAGTGTGAGAAAGCTGGGTGACACAAGCCATACTGTGTTTTCTCAGATACACAATTTCCTATTGGGGGTGCAATGCTCTGCAGACATACTGTCACACCCTGTTTCTTTTATATAGCCATACTTCCCAGAAACCTTGTTGCACATCAGTAACCTCAGTATGTTTCACTTTCAGATAAAATGATGCTCCAGCACCCAGGACAAGGCTCTGCAGCCGAGGTCAGCGCCTCTGCCATTGTCCCCTGTCTGTCACCCACCATGACCTTTGCCTTCGAAGACTTCACCAACTTGACGCCGCTTGTTAAAGAAGAACTCCGGTTTGCCATCCAGAGCAAGCGCCTCGCCACCCGGCCACCTTGCAGCCTGGACAACGTGGTGGTGGCCGACGGGCCGATAGAAATGACCATTGCCAAGATGGAGGTAGGTGACACCCAGCAAGAGACAGAACAGAACTTATTAAAGTGAAGTACCACCTACAACCTGTAGGCAAGTGTGGCGCTGTTTCAGGATAAAAAAGTAGCAATTTTTTTCTAACCTTCCACAACCCCTTTAACCCTATATTGTGGCATCCATGTAAATACACCAGCATTATGGATGTGGCCTTCTAGATCCGCAACTACTTCAGAAACGCAGGGGCATGTAGCTTCAACTAACTTTATGTATGTAGATCCGGAGGACTCCTTTAACTTATCATTGTCCTGTCTCATCTCTAGTTTGTTCCAGAAGAAGATGAAAGGAAAAAGAGGAGAAGAGAACGGAACAAGGTGGCAGCTGCCAAGTGTCGAAACAAAAAGAAAGAGAAGACAGAAAGTTTACAGAAGGTGAGAGGTGACATCTGGTCGTGGACCACCCAATGAGCTGCCTCAGATATTAGACTTTCCTGCAAAACAGCGCCACCCCGCTCATGGATGGTGTCTGGTATTGCAGTTCAGCTCTATTGAAGTTAGTGGAGCTGAGTTACAGTACTGGACACAACCTGCAAACAGGAGGTGATGCTGTTTTTGGAAGAAAGCTGTCTTGTTTTTTTACACCCCTTTAAATGACGTGTATGAGCAGCAGTCACATGCACCGTATTTCAGCATATTGGGGCATTTTCAATATGGCCGCCTAAACCTCAGTCCAGTACACGGTATTATATCTCCTGTCTCCTGCTAAGAGTTCATGCAGGAACCAGAATACACATTGTATCCATTCGTCACAGTCCGACGTAATAGCGATTCCAGAATATATGATCCTATAGAAAATAATATAATCCAGTGCTGGTAATGTGTTTCACATGTGCCAGGCACTGCGGATGGGTGTAACGTACTCTTTACTCAATGGCTTCTCTATGCGCCATGTTGGTATTATACGACTTTACCATAGATCTATCTCCTATCTATCTATCTATCTATCTATCTATCTATCTATCTATCTATCTATCTATCTCCTATCTATCTATCTCCTATCTATCTCCTATCTATCTATCTATCTATCTCCTATCTATATCTCCTATCTATCTATCTCCTATCTATCTATCTATCTCCTATCTATCTATCTCCTATCTATCTATTTATTTATCTATTTATTATCTATCTATCTAGTGTTCATATTTTAAGTATTTAGAATCTTGATACAATGTAACCAGCTGAAAATTCTAATTCAAGTAACGTTCCGGAATGTTTTGTAAAGTCGTTTGTTACTGCTAGTGATACATTTAAGCTACTGCTATACCTATGATGTATCGCTGGGTGTTTATGTATACTCTGTAGATACTTTTATATATAGTTACAACTTTGCAAGGAATTAGTGAGAGGAATGGGTACATCCTAGCAACCTCTCAAGAACTTTCATAGACATCAATAGAAAACAACACCCCCCAAAAAAAAGTTTGGCTGATTTTCTCCTCCACTTTTACTACCTGGCTCTGCACTCCACATACAACATACAACAAAGGATAAGAATGGTACAGATGTAGCAGAGACGATATTTAATTCAGCGGTTTCCTTTGTGTGCATCTGTAGTTCCATGAAAACAACTACAGTTAGAACTATATAGATTGTTATATACCAGTGATTTGTATAACACGCTCAGCTCTGCTACTTCTGTGTATGAGTATTATTTTGATTAATATGGACTTGTGGTTTTCCAACTGTTGTAAAACTAGAAATCTCTATCTATTTTCTGTTCTCTATATTATCTTCAGTTGTCAGGCCATGCTGGAAATTGTAGTTTGTTGTTGAAGTTGTAGTGCACCCCTATTTTTATCACTAAAACGTTTCTCCCTCTCTTTCACATAAGGAGTCAGAAAAACTGGAATCCATCAATGCAGAACTGAAAGCCCAGATTGAGGAACTGAAGAACGAGAAGCAGCACTTAATCTACATGCTGAACCTCCACCGACCCACCTGCATAGTCCGAGCCCAGAACGGCCGGACGCCGGAGGACGAGCGCAACCTCTTCATTCAGCAAATCAAAGAAGGAACCCTGCAGAACTTAGTGAGCGAGGGTGTGAACTGAGCTGCCCCCTAGTGTACAGTACATGGAACTTACAACTAGAAAACAAACTCACTGATTCCCCCCAGGGGCTTCATGTGTATGCGAGACCCCCTGGCAGAATCCTCGCAAGGAAGGCGCCTTTGACCTAAGGACCGCCATGTGGTTTGAGCGGAAGGATTCAGCATTATCGTGCACCGCCGGCAGGGACGGACTGTCACCGGAATCCGGTCACTTGCTATAGCAGCGCGATGGGTTTTTACTTTACACTTTGTGCAATTATTATTATTCTACTTTTTATATATGCGTTGCGGATTGTGGAAACGTGAAGGACGTGTAAAAAAAAAAAGTGTTCTGGAGGCAATAAGGAGACGCTTTCTGCTAGAACCCCCACAAAGCACCACGGACGGCCTTAACCTCACGCACCCCAGGACGCCAAACCTTTATTTATTCGGAAGAGTGTTGTTAGCCTTGTGTGTTTTTTGCATACAGTCATGTTATCAGCCTTTCTATTCACTAGGCGGCTCCTACCACCTCAACAGCATTGAGTCCAAGTGATTGTGTATGTCGTATTTAGTATTGGCTCAGACTCGCATTAAGAGCAGTTACTTTAAGGAGTGTTCTGGTATCCTCCTAGGTTATGCCTGGAGTGCCACTTTAAGTATGGAATCACTCACATTCACTTTGGAGACCGGATCTTTGTTTGGCCATTGATTAAATGGACACAGACTTCCCTATTCTGATTATTGGGAGCCTGTGTACTGTGCTTTGTAACTGACATTGTGAACATTTCATATATATGTACGGATGTAGCAGAGCCGACTCTGTCATTGTGTTATAACTGCAGTAATAGAAAATCACAGGTTGCAGCTCAGCTCTGCTACATCTGACTGGCTCTACAATATATATATATATATATATATATATATATATATATATATATATATATATATAATATATATATATGTATTTATGTAGCAGGCATATACACAAAAATGTGTACATGCACACAATAATATTGGTATACATACAAATACACACACATATAAAATATATATATATGTGTGTGTGTGTCTGTATGTATATGATATTTATTTGTGTGTAATTTACATTTATTCGTATGCAATATGCAGAATTTGTAGAGAATTTGCGTAAATCTTTAATTGGGCAAGTGTCCTATTAAAGAAGTGAGAATGCTTAGTTCCGTTCACGTAGATCCAGTATTACACACACAGCATCAGGTATGAAGCAACGCGGCAATGTTCGGCAATGCATTAAATACAACAATCCAACACTAAAGCCGGGACATAGGCCAAGATGGGAAAGCAATAAAAGGGGCAGATGTTCTCCTTTAAGGGGGTGTCTACATGTTGTAGATCTGCCTATGTGACTGTACCTTTAAGGGTGTGCCCACATGTTGCAGATCTGTCTCTGTAAATGTACCTTTAAGGGTGCATTCACACGTACAGGATCTGCAGCAGATTTGATGTTGCAGATTCAATGCAAAGTAACTGGGCCATCAAATCCGCTGTACGTGTGAACGCACCCTAAAAGGATGGCCACATGTTGCAGATCTGTGAGACATACTCTAATTCTATAATGGTCACTCCCAAGAAACCCTGTTCACTGCCCTATGCATTTCACTTCTTTGATAGGTTTCCTTGCTGGCTGTCTCCTGTAAACCTGGTGACTGTTTCCTACATTGCTGCTCACCTTCTAAACCTGGGATGGGGAACCTTCAGCTGTCGCAAAACTACAATTCCCATCATGCCTGGACAGCCAAAGCTTCGCTTTTGCAACAGCTGAAGGGCCGAAGGTTCCCCATCCCTGTTCTAAACAAATCAAAATGTAAAAAAAAAACTTTTTCAAAGTATTAAACAAAAGAGAACTTTTGGATAAGTTTGTTCATGAGTTCTGTTAGACTACAACTCCCAGCATGCCGTGTGCTTGGAGTTGGGAGTCAGCAGACCAGGTCTTATTTAAAGGGAAGATCCAGATTTCATTTCTAAGCACTTTTTTTGTAGGTATTAAGATCTTCAAAGATTCTAAGTAACATTTCATGTATTTTGCAATTCATGTGATGATGATGCCAAAATTACCTCAGAGAGGCGACCTCCTCCGCCCCCGAGCGCCACGGGCCGGTCTGACATGTATGTCCTCTTTATATTCTGTAACAGAACTGTCGTATTATTACATGTTAGATGGAAGTCTGTCGTTCTTTTGTTTGTTTGTTTCTCGATATCGGTTGGGGGGGGGGGGTTGGAACTGGAACTAAACATTAAATGAAGTGAACGATATTCGGGCGGGATGTGTAGGCGGATGTTTGTAGGTGATACCTGAGGCCAGGGATACTGGATACATGCTTTATATTAGTAGTCACACACCATTTAGAGGCGGAGTGCTTATACAGTAGTCTGAGGTGAAGTATAGTGTCCTTAAAGGGTAACTCCATCTGTTAATGAAATCCACCTGTACCAGTTTTTCTCATCCTCTTGCAAAACTTAAATTCTTATCATGCTCAGACATGATGGGAGTTGTAGTCTTGCAACAAGTGGAGAACCACAAGTTGGAACAGTGTTGTCCAACTTGCTGCTCTCCAGCTCTTGCTGAACTACAAATCCCATCATGCCTGGACAGCTGGGAATTGTAGTTTTGCAATAGCTGTAGGACTGCAGGTTTGTTAACATGATCTATACCAGGGGTGGGGAACCTTGGCTCTCCAGCTGTTACGAACTACAAATACCATCATGCCTGGACAGCTAAAGCTTTGGCTGTCTAGTCATGATGGGAGTTGTAGTTGTGCAACAGCTGGAGAGCCAAGGTTCCCTACCCCTGTCCTATACCATAGGCTTGTTCAGACTGTGCAGTTTGATGGTGACAACAGTTGTCTTTATCCTTAACTAGATTTAGATAAATGGCTGCTTTCTCCGTAAAACAGCGCAACTCCTTTCTCAGGATGGTATTGCACCTCAACCTTATTCACAGAGCCGCAGTACCACACACAACCCATGGACGGGGTGGCGCTGTTTCGGGACAAAATAGCCATGTTTGTTACTAAAGAGCAATAAAAGAAAGTAAAAGCTGACCGGAAAGTTGTTGCTGTTGCTATATAGCTGCTTACAAAACACTGTCACTAGTGGAAAAGGGGTTAGAGACTTAGCAGGTGATGTGGATGGGATTTGCAACTAGTACTGTCTGGTTCATACAGGGTAATAGAGAGTCTGAGCTTAGGAAACAGCACTTCTAAAGGCCATGTTGGGTATTGCATGTAATAAAATTCATATATTCACACCCTGTATGACCCTGACATATAGCAATTGTATGGTAGCTGGTAAAGAGGGAACTCCGCACATTACCCTTGTATACCGTATACTACAAGTAACTGTCTAGTACCCTTTGAAGTGACACCTTAGTCTTGTGAATAAAGAAAAGTTCTGACTGTATCTTTGATATGCAATCTGATTGGAGAAGACAATTGACCTCTGTATTTTGGATACATGAGGCTTCTTGTATTTAGCGTCTTAAGATTTTTTTTTTTTAGGTGCCATAGGGGAGTGTGTTACACCTCAGCCAATCACATTTCAGATAGGAAGATTGGACAATGCTCTTATGTCGGTGTGTTCCCCTATCAGCAGTAAGGGGCAAACTACAACTCTCATCAGGGCATGATGGGAATTATAGGTTGCAGCTTGGGGATAGACTGTTCTGTATCTGTGTCAGTGTGAATGGGACAGCGGAAATCTCCGAGACTTTTCATTTACTGTTATGGTTCCCACTAAATATATTATATCCAGATATATTACATGTGACGCAGGCGTCATGTTCGTTTTTGTTTTTTTTTGTTTTTTTTTTTTGCTTTTTTTTATTTCCATGCGTTTACTGGCATGTATGTTAATCATGTTAGCACTATGTATAAATATATTATTATTATTATTATGTTTTTTTCACTTTTTTGTGTAACATCTGCAGGTTCAATTATCGTTGTGGTACTAAGTTTTACAGCGCTCACGATATTACAGATGTGAGAGGAATTGCATGTTTTAATGTATGTTCTAATTATCAGAATAAGGTACTTTATTACCGTTGTTTTTCTATTATGAGGTTTTTTGCGTTTTTGATACTTTAATAAATATATGATTTTAAAAAAATTCTTGGCGTTTCGCTTTTTCAATCATTGATTCGCGTGAAATGTTACTATTCTAGCAAGACGCTATAAACAATGTAATCATTTTAGATTTAAAAAAAAATGGCATGGGAGCTGAATTATTAAAGGGGTATTCCGCACATAACTTTGGATGTGTTGCTGCCCATGGTGAGACTAATAGTTCTTTACATACTTGTTGTTATCTATTCAGTCTCCTTCCCCCAGTTCTGAGCTGCTGCTTTCTGTTGAAGACACAAAAATCTGTGTGTGAGCTTTTCTCTTTGTCTCCCCCTCCTCCCCCCTCCCTTCTGAGACAGCTGATGTAAACAAGTACCTATCTGCAACTTTGTAATGCTGGGAGGGATAATCAGTGAGTTCATCAACAATGTGACCTTAGATTAACCCTCCCGTTATTACAAAGACGCTATTGTTTATTACTTCTTAAAAAAACAACTTAAGTCTTCCGGTACTTATCAGCTGCTGTATGTCCTGCAGGAAGTGGTATATTCTTTCCAGTCTGACACTGTGCTCTCTGCTGCCACCTCTGTCCATGTCAGGAACTGTCCAGAGCAGGAGAGGCTTTCTATGGGGATTTACTACTGATCTGGACAGTTCCTGACATGGACAGAGGTGGCAGCGGAGAGCACAGTGTCAGACTGGAAAGAATACACCACTTCCTGCAGGACACACAGCAGCTAAGTACGGGAAATACAAAAAAGCTCCGCCTTCATTGTATCTATGTCCATGAGTTTTGCTGTAAAGCAGGCCACTAAATGTTGTTAAAAAAATCTCAGGCAAGATGGCAGCCCTCATACTAATGGACTAAAAATAAAATATAAAAAGTACAGTTGAAAAATAGAAACCTTAGAAAAAGTATTTTGCTGTCTGGATCTAATTGATAAAAAAAAAAATTAGGCCGTGGGGCAATAAGAGTGACATTATGCTGCTTTATGATATATGCTGTAATATAGCAGCATGTAAGAAACTATAACTCCCAGCGTGTCATGGAAACCATAGACTGGCAGGACATGCTGAGGGTTGTAGTTAGTGAGCAGATGGGATGTGTTTGTGTACGGGCAGAAGTTGCAGATCTCTTCTGAGAAGTTCTGGGAAGAAGAATATGCAAAGCGGCTCTTGCCGCCAGCCTCTCGGAGGTAGCTTCCCTTAAAGTGAATGTTTGACTCCTCCGATACTGAAGCCTCTGAGACTGAATGGCCGTTTATCCATCTGTAGATGCTGTTTTGGGGTTGTTGCCCCTCATCAGTACAGAGCAGGGGGCCGGCCGGCTGCAGAGGGGCCTATGGGACCAAAGGGGAGCGCCATAAAGAAGTATGGAGACTTACAGGCTGTTTATGCTGCAGCGAGGATTCTGGGAAGAAGGATATGCAAAGCAGCTTCAATTCCCTGACAGATGCAAAAGATTCAAACACTGACCTGAGCGGTAAGCTTCCTCCAGAAGGTGGCATCATCTGCTTTGCATATCCTTCCCAGAATTCCCAGTGCAGCATGGTTTTATCACAGTCTCCTCAAGGGAAAACATTGCTCCTGTTATACACAGTTCTGCAAAAGGAAGGAATCTAAATAACAGGTGCAGGTGCTGTACCTGGTTGAATTTGAACCCAAGGCAACAGTGCAAACCACTAGGACGGACGGACAAGCGATAGAGTAACCAGCCCTTCTTCTCAATACTTATCCCCATAATCTCTTGGTTTTTAGGAGATCAATGTACAATGTAATGTTGATTCATTGACAAATATACTGATCCTCACCTATCAGTGAGACAGCTCTGCAGTGACACCTGCTGGTCACATAGAACCATAGACGATTAGTGATAGTAAGAGCCCACCTGCTCCATCTACTACTCTCTCAGTAAAATAGCATTTTCTCCTGGTTCTTTTCATCCTTCCCCCAATACCCTCAGGTTGTGTCCCCTTGTTCGGCTTCATCCTGCACCTAAAGGTCCCCATACACTTTATACCTATGTCGACCAAACCCGATTCTGCATATTTTCCAAGTAATTGTACAAAATACCCAGGGCTGTATTTACCATTATGCACCAGTGGTCCGGTGCTTAGGGCAGCACCTTGCAGGGGGAAGGACACAACTTTTTTACGTTTTTATTTTTTTTAGTCCCCCACCTCCCATCCAGATCTGCCAGTAAATCTGGTGTCTTTTTGATGGGGGAGGGGGGGGAATATGGTGGTATTGGTCAAGTCTGGTATGACAGTATCCAGTCACAGTATGGCGGTAAAAACCATGAAAAATGCAATTCAGGCAATGTTTCTACACGTAGAGAAATTAATGAACACCTACTGGTTACCGCATGAGTGTCTATTTTCAACTGTATGTGGTGACGTACAGTTAATGTGGGAACGCATCCTAAGACTGAACATTAAAATGATGTTCAGAAACTAGAAAATCATGATGCTTATTGGTGAGTGAAGATGGGGCGTCTGCAGGTTTATACATACAATGAAATAAACAGAGACAACAGAACAGAATATCTGCTACCAGCAGCTTGGTGGTGGTGTCCAGGGAGGAAAAGAGTGGTTTTAAATATACTGCACTGTTAGAATAAATAGTTAAAGGGGTTGTTCACCCCATTTTTCTTTTAATCAACTGGTGCCAGAAAGTGCCAGAGATTTGTAATTTATTTCTATTTAAAAAAAAAAAAATCTCCAGTCTTCCAGTACTTATCAGCTGCTGTATGTCCTGCAGGAAGTCGTTTATTCTCTCCAGTCTGACACAGTGCTCTCTGCTGCCACCTCTGTCCATGTCCAGAACTGCCCAGAGCAGAAGAAAATCCCCATAGAAAACCTCTCCTGCTCTCCAGACTGGGAAAAAGAGAAAAGGGCAGATTGTCTATGCATGATGGGGGTTTTGACAGGAATGCATACACTAATTCAGACTGTGTAGTTTGATGGTGACATTGTTGTGGTCACTATCATTACCAGAATTAGAAAAGTGGCTGCTAAACAGTGCCACCACCATCTCTGGTTGTGTTTGGTATTGCACCTCATTCCCTATAACAGAGGTGCCAGACACAACCCATGGACAGGAGTGGCACTGTTTCTGGAAATAAAACAGCCTGGTGGGAGTTGTAGTTTTGCAGCATCTGGAAAGCTGCTTTTTTAAAGGTTTCATGAGACTATGAAATCATGGCTGCTCTCCCATATACAGTGCCCATTTATTTCATAGCTTGTATGGTATTATGTAAATAATTACCTGCAATACCAGACACGGCCACAGAATATGGGTGGCACTGTTTCAGAAAGGAAACAGCCATCCAACTGCAAACCCCCCACTGTTCACCGGGTAATGTATTAACTAGCCGGATCTGTTCTCTCTATGGAGATTAGTAGCCTAAAACTGGGGTTTCTACTAAGTATGTGACCTCTCCCATAGAGTCCCAGTATGGAGACATGACTCCCAGTGAAACATGTCTTTGTCAGGTGACATGAATCAGGGTTTCCAGGATGATCGGGTTGGGGGAGGAGAGTCATCACTGTCACCTTAATTCCCCTTTGCCCTGAAGACTCTGTGGCCCAGGGTCAGTCTAGACACGTCAGGTGGTCCTCATATTCTTTCTCTTTCTGTTCCTCTAAAGTTTTGGCTTTGGTTGTGTAATTCTTTGTCACTTTACACCTCTCACTTTTATTACAGTGTATGACTAGGTTAGGGTATATATATATATATATATATATATATATATATATATATATATATATATATATATGAGGAACAGAGTGGGGAGATGACCAAAGGATGGTGTAGCCTGTGTGTAGGTGCTGGTACAATGATCACTGAGTCCCCATAAAATAAATAAACTGTTTCTTTACTGAGGAATCTTTTGTGATACAAGTGAATCGTATAATACAGACTTGACTTCACTAGATCTGCACAGAGAGCTCTTTGAGATAGAGAGAAGAGTAGCAGTGTGGACTTGGTTGCATGCTGAGAAGAGTGGAGAGAGTTCAGAGTAGTGGAGAGGAGTAGGTCTTGAGAGTCCCAACCCGATGTAGTACTGTGCTCTGCCAGAACTTTAGAAGAAGAAGAAGAATACTTGAAAGAAGAAGAATACTTGTGCCCGTGTTTTGACCCTTGTCGCTATACCACCTTTTGCCCTGCAGTGTCAAGTTAACTGTCCTATCAGGGTGACACAAGCCCCAGTCCTAGTTACCTAGGTTCAGTGAAGTGTCCGAGTGTGTCCAGGTGTCACCTGCGTTGCGAGACAGAGTACATAGGCTCATAGCTGCTTTGCTCTATCTGGATCAGTTCCTCTACTTTTAGGCTACTGTCCTGCACTGTGTTTAAGTTGTTCACGGCGTGGGTTGGGGGGATCTCTGACATGTCCTCTCTTTAGTGTTTAGCATTGCATCTTGAGGATAAGTGTTGCTTTAAAGAAAGTCTCTGATTTCTTCCTACATGTCTGTACACTACAGCTGGTCTGTCCCAGACAGGAAACCTGGCAGAGCTAGGCCCCTGGCTAACTCAGCAGGGATGCCTGATCTGTGTGTCTTGCTTCAATGAGAAAGAGAAAGGAACTGACTAAGTGTGGGTCTACACTTCCTCTCCCCATGTGACAACTTAGTACAGGGTGAATATAACAGCTCCTGTGAGTGGTGGAGAAGAGAGTGCGAGAAGAAAGAAGGATAGAAGAGAAGAGTACCTCTTATTGGTGTGCAGATCACAAACAAAACAATAACCCTTACATGTCCACAGCTGTGCAACAGTTACAAATATACAGTGACCTCTTGTGGTAAAACTCAAATATCCACCTTCATTACCACATTGTTTCTTACAGTACAAGGCTTTTGCGAGGGGTGTTCAAACTAGTAACACCCGTGGTGGGACACCACATAAGTATCCAGGAGTCCAAAGTTTGCTGTGGGTTGTCTGCTTTCTCCATTCACTTGTACACAGTCTATTCGGTTCTCCCCTGCACCTACCTTGTATCTGCTTTCCTCCCTATCTTCAGCCTCCCTCTATTTATGCTCACCCCTCACTCCTGCAGTTCTGATGTGGGGTCTGTATAAAGGGGGTTGTATTCTGGGGTCTGTACATAGGAGGTCTGATCTGGGGTCTGTATACAAGGGTGTTCTGGTCTGGGGTCTGTATACACAAGAGTTCTGGCATGGAGTCTGTAACAGGGGAGGTACTGGTCTAGGGTTTAGGGGGTCTGGTGTGTAATCAGTATCTATTCTTTGTGGTTTGTTATTTAAATATTCAGTTGGGGGGGGAGGGGGTATGTAAATTTGTTGGAATAAAAAAGTCTAGCCCTGCCTGATACCAGCATCAACCAAGCTTCAGCCTAACTAGACAAGATAATACCACTGTTCTGCCACTAGATGGCGCTCTTATCACATTGTAGTTTTTAGTGATCACTTCCTATAAGTTACATAGTGAATCCTTATTATTTCTTGCGCTTTTCTTGCAGAGATGTGCACTATTAGCTCATACTTTATTGTATCTAATAATGGCACGTCAAAAGGACACTCCAAACAAAACTAATACCAACTAATACGCTGTGTTATACTGAGTGTCAAAGGGATACGGAGAGAGCATTCCCAGTGACTATACACCTGTATATACCTTCGGTAGCTTTTTTTTAGCTGCTGGTTATGAATAATGGCCACAGGTCCTTGTTCTTGCATATAAAACACAATTATGAAATTTTGCAATTCTCACATTCACCACTAGATGTCAGTACTTCTATTCAGAAACTTCTTGGCAACATGGCATTGCCTATGAGCTGAGATAAAACACAAAGGATTCCCACAACCTGACCACAATACTTCTGCTTATAAAAAAAAACGTGCGAACACATGTTTTTGTTTTTGTATTTTTTGTTACTTTATAATATTAACAAACTCTTGCATCTATAATAAACAGTTTTGTGCAGACGGCATATACGCCACCAGAGCGGGCCCCGGTCCAGAGAGATCAATTCTTATTATGGGATTGCCATTGCTTATATAGAACAAACAATACATTAGTCCAGAGCGGAAATCACAATTCTGTCTTCTGCAGAACCGAAATCTCCCAGCGTTCCTTCTTGGATCAATGTCCACACAGAGCTTGCTGCTATGTTTTTTTTATGTTGCTGAAATATCGCCAACACATAGTATGGGTAAGTATGAATAGGTATACTGTGAGTTCCTGCTATCCTTTCATCTTCCTAAACCACAAGGAATATTAGATGTAAACCTATACACTGACACTGGAACACCAGGAATATCAAATATTTTATCCCATAACCACTCTGGATTACCACAGATATCAGATATTACCACAATTTATAACCAGCCTAGACCACCAATGATATCAGATATTAATTCACAATCAGCCTAGACCACCAGAGATGTCAGACACTAATCCATAACCAGCCTAGACCACCAGGGATGTCAGATACTAATCCATCACCAGTCTACACCACCAGGGATATCAGATACTAATGCATGACAAGCCTAGACCACCAGGGATGCAAGATGCTAATCCAGGACCAGGCTAGACCACCAGGGATGTCAGATACTAATCCATCACCAGTTTAGACCACCAGGGAAATCAGATACTAATGCATGACAAGCCTAGACCACCAGGGATGCAAGATGCTAATCCAGGACCAGCCTAGACCACCAGGGATGTCAGATGCTAATCCATAACCAGTCTACACCACCAGGGATATCATATACTAATCCATCACCAGCCTAAACCACCAGGAATGTAAGACACTAATCCACCACTAGCCTAGACCACCAGGGATGTCAGATACTACCCCATAACCAGCCTAGACCACCAGGGATAAAGGATATTACCCCATAACTAGCCTAGACCACCACAGATATCAGATATTACCCCATAACCAGCCTAGACCACCAGGGATATCAGCTATTACCCCATAACCAGCCTAAACCACCAGGCATATTAGCTATTAATCCATAACCAGCCTAGACCACCAGGGATATTAGATATTACCCCATAACCAGCCTAGACCACCAGGGATGTCAGATACTAACCCATAACCTGCCTAGACCACCAGAGTTATAAGATATAACCCCATAACCAGCCTAGACCACCATGGATATCAGATATTACCACATAACCAGCCTAGACCCCCAGTGATATCAGATATTACCCCATACCCAGCCTAGACCACCAGTGATATCAGATATTACCCTATAACCAGCCTAGACCACCAGGGATATCAGATATTACCCCATAACCGGCCTAGACCACCAGGGATATCAGATATTACCCCATAATCAGCCTACACCACCAGTGATATCAGATATTACCCCATAACCAGCCTAGACCACCAGGGATATCAGATATTACCCCATAACCAGCCTAGACCACCAGTGATATCAGATATTACCCTTTAATCAGTCTAGACCACCAGGGATATCAGATATTACCCCATAACCAGCCTAGACCACCAGTGACATCAGATATTACCCCAATAACCAGCCTAGACCACCACAGTTATCAGATATTACCCCATAACCAGCCTAGACCGCCACAGTTATCAGATATTACCCCATACCCAGCCTAGACCACCAGTGATATCAGATATTACCCTATAACCAGCCTAGACCACCAGGGATATCAGATATTACCCCATAACCGGCCTAGACCACCAGGGATATCAGATATTACCCCATAATCAGCCTACACCACCAGTGATATCAGATATTACCCCATAACCAGCCTAGACCACCAGGGATATCAGATATTACCCCATAACCAGCCTAGACCACCAGTGATATCAGATATTACCCTTTAATCAGTCTAGACCACCAGGGATATCAGATATTACCCCATAACCAGCCTAGACCACCAGTGATATCACATATTACCCCATAACTAGCCTAGACCACCAGGGATATCAGATATTACCCCATAACCAGCCTAGACCACCACAGTTATCAGATATTACCCCATAACCAGCCTAGACCACCAGTGACATCAGATATTACCCCATAACCAGCCTAGACCACCACAGTTATCAGATATTACCCCATAACCAGCCTAGACCACCACAGTTATCAGATATTACCACATAACCAGCCTAGACCACCAGTGATATCGGATATTACCCCATAACCTGCCTAGATCATCATCATCCATAGCAGCAAAATCCACTGCAGACTCTGCCATGTTGTCTTCAAACCTGCATAACATAGGAATCAGACATGAAAGATACTGTGATATGTAAGGCTGGAGGCGCCGGAGACTTGCAAGTGCAAAAAGTCCAGGGAGAAGCATAAACCGCAGAGACACCTTACTGAAGAGAGAGAAGCGATTGGTGGGAAGAGGTGGGAGTGTTGGGGTATTAGGACCTGGACCGGCCGTGTCTGATGTTTAAACGTCCAAGACAAGAACGAGCCGGCTGTGGATGCAGATTCAGAGTCAAGGTTACCGCACTATGGTGCTAGGGGTGAATGTGGGGGTGGTGGGCCAGGTCCATCTTATAGGCCATCTCACACAATGTAGAGTACAGAAGGTCAATAAGGTCCCCCTAATTTTCATTAGAAATGTGATTAAGACAAAGATCCCAGAAGCTCCTCCTGCCCCCGATCACTTTTATTTTCACCTCGCGTCAGTGTGAAGGGCAGATGACTGCTGTGTCGGGAAACGACAAGTAGAAGCAGAAGTTGGCGTTTCCTATTTCTTCTAAACATAGTGCGGCCATGTACGGGGCCCTGACGGTAATCTCTCTCTCACTTCGGCCTTCGCAGCCCCTCATCTTCTCCTCCGGGTATCAGTGTGACTTCCCTTCCTTTCACTTTTTTCACATCTATCCCTGATCATCAGAACCCACTGCCCCAATCATCGGTAACTAATAGAAATATGTATCTCTACGTTCCTGACTCATCCTTTAGGGTGAATATTAGTATTTATAGTCAGATATTTCTTGGCAATACATCTTTACAGGAAGCCGGGTAAATACCCTGGCAGCATGGGCAATACAGCAGCTGCATGGTAAACCTGGCACCTGGCCTCCTCCCCACCTTGCTGTGTCCGCAGGGGATATACAGCTGGCGTATGTCAGGTGCGCAGCATTCATAAATCTCCCCATATATGATCACTGCATGGCACTATTATGTTGGCATTATATGGAATACTATATGATCACTGCATGGCACTATTATGTTGGCATTATATGGAATACTATATGTTCACCGCATGGCATTATTATGTAAGCACTATATATATATTATTAAATGTTAAAGGGGTTATCCAGCGCTACAAAAACATGGCCACTTTTCCCCCTACTCTTGTCTCCAGTTCAGGTGCAGTTTGCAATTAAGCTCCATTTACTTCAATGGAACTGAGTTTCAAAACCCCACCCAAACTGGAGACAACAGTAGGGGGAAAGTGGCCATGTTTTTGTAGCGCTGGATAACCCCTTTAACTGCATGGCGGTATTATATTGACATTATATGGAATACTATATGTTCACCGCATGGCAGGGCAGTTTCTAGGTCATTTTGGCAACAGGGCGAATCTTGATAAAAGATTCCCAACCCCCCCCCCGACCTCACTCAGTTCAGTCCTGGGGAAGGAAGGGGGGCTATTATCAAGATTCGGGTTACTAGGAAGAAGCAGTGTGTGTATTACGTCATACAGCAGTGTTGCACTCCTACCAAATAATGTTCAACTGGATACAAAAACTTCATTCAGTGACTCAGTGGTGACGTCTTCTTTGATCTGAGGCATCACTTTCCTTTTCCTCTCCATCCGGCCCAGACCACTAGGAAGATTTCTTGCAGCTACATTTCATCTCTTCAGAACCTGCGAGACAAACATCTCAGACTCCGCACTTATCCAGCAACTTCCTTCCCCTTTTCCCTATTATAAGGTCCCAAACTGTAGTAATTCTGTCAGCTGGAAGCTGTGTGACCTCCATTACACTGCCATACAGGATGCTGGGAAAGCTGTGTGACCTCCATTACACTGCCATACAGGATGCTGGGAAAGCTGTGTGACCTCCATTACACTGCCATACAGGATGCTGGGAAAGCAATGTGACCTTCATTACACTGCTATACAGGATGCTGGGAGAGCTGTGTGACCTCCATTACACTGCCATACAGGATGCTGGGAAAGCTGTGTGACCTCCATTACACTGCTATACAGGATGCTGGGAGAGCTGTGTGACCTCTATTACACTGCCATACAGGATGCTGGGAAAGCTGTGTGACCTCCATTACACTGCCATATAAGATGCTGGGAAAGCAGTGTGACCTTCATTACACTGCTATACAGGATGCTGGGAGAGCTGTGTGACCTCTATTACACTGCCATACAGGATGCTGGGAAAGCTGGGTGACCTCTATTACACTGCCATACGGGATGCTGGGAAAGCTGTGTGACCTCCATTACACTGCCATACAGGATGCTGGGAATGCTGGGTGACCTCCATTATACTGCTATACAGGATGCTGGGAAAGCTGGGTGACCTCCATTACACTCCCATACAGGATGCTGGGAAAGCTGGGTGACCTCCATTACACTGACATACAGGATGCTGGGAAAGCTGGGTGACCTCCATTACACTGACATACAGGATGCTGGGAAAGCTGGGTGACCTCCATTATACACTAACTACAGGATGCTGGGAGAACTGGGTGACCTGTGAACTTTTTCACCGAGGGCGGGGCCTATCATCGCAGGGGTGGGGCTTATCAGGACATACCCGGGGCTGTTGGCTCCCTCTGTGATGGATCCCCCCCTTCATTAGCCTACTCACCTCTCACCCTTCTCTGCACAGGTCCTCTTCTGGTCCCTCCATCCTCTTTGGAGTCCAGTGCAGGCAGCCAGTCTGACATACAGAGGCCGCCTGCACAGGAAGTCCCTGTGTCTCTGCCCCTGCACGCTGTTCCCTTTAGCTGTGCGTGCGTCTTAAAGGCGTACACACAGCTAAAGGGCGCTCTTGCCAGGGGATCTGGAACTTAGATTTCAGATCCCCGGGCAAGCCCTGAGTATGCGGGGGGTGCGGGCCGGCCCTAGAAACGGCCCTGCCGCATGGCACTATTATGCAAGCACTATATATACAGTGGTGCCTTGGATTCCGAGCACAAATCGTTCTGTACAGTAAGTTACTGTACAGTAATGGAGAGGATGGGAAACACAAGGGCGGCCAGAGACTGCAGGGAGCATGAAGGAATGAGCAGGTCAGATGTGGCCACAGTATAGCAGCACTCTCTGTCCGGGGAGAGAGGGGTTACAGCTATGGAGAGATTACCTCCCCAGTCCTGTCCTCTGATGCAAGCCCCAGCCTGAAGTGGATCTGCTATGATTTGGAAGGTGAGGGAGACTTCCTGGGTCATAGTACAGGGCTGTAGACCCCGCTATGCAGACCATGTCCCTCCCCCACTCCCCCTCCCACCCAGTACAGGGAGCTCTTACACCAAAGCAATGCTCTTAAACCAAGTCACAATTTTGAAAAACTGTTAGCTCTTAAACCAAAACGCTCTTAAACCAAGTTACTCTTAAACCAAGGTACCACTGTATATTATTATATGTTAACTGCATGGCGCTATTATGTAGGCACTATATGGAATACTATATGTTCACTGTGTGGCACTATTGTGTAGACACTATATTTTTGAATATTCTGTAATTTATGGGACTCTTCTTGTACTATATGTTGTACTTTTATGTACTATATGGCATTGTTATTGGTGCAGTATTATAATAGTCTTATTCTCCATTTCATTCATTTGCATTTACCTAGTGGCCTCTACTATCTTTGATCCATTACACTCCCCACCCTCCCCCATTAAGGTTGTCACCTAACTTACCAGGACTCCTAACAGACATGTATCAGAACGTCATGAAAGCGAAAGACAGCGCGGCCGTGAGATGACTGTATAGCTGCTTACTGTCCTGATGATTCCTATATGGGGGGATTCATGCCCTGAAAACTAATACTGTAAAATAAAACAGACAGGGGTCTCCAAGGCCTGTGCACTGAATCAGCTGGACAACCCCTTTAAGGGCTAGTCTGATCTGGGGTCAGTATAAGGGGGTCTTGGTGTGGGTGTGTAATAAAGCTGGCAGGTCATGATGGGAGTTGTAGTTTTGCGATAGCTGGAGGGCTGCAGACTGGTGAACACTGGTTACTGACTAGACCCGAAACCAAAGCCATGAATCATCATTCCCTCCATATATCACTGTATGCGGTGAGGTTCAACTGAGTGCAATGCATTTATAGAAAGAGACACAGAAACAATGGCTCTAGAATATTCTCTAGAATTCCTGCAGGTGACATTCCACCCACTGGCCCCATTGACAGCTCCGAGGAGTCAGTATGAGAGTCACTATGAGAGTCATTACCCCTGCTGCCTGTACGACTTACAGGATAGCTTCCCTCCATTGTATGTAGTAATTTAGTTCTGTTCCACTCTGCAGTCTGGTAATATGGAGTGTGGCGCCCCCTGTTATCTATCGGATTGCCCAACTGGTTTTAGAAAGTTATATAGATTTGTAATTTATTTCCATTTATAAATCTTCAATCTTCCAGTACTTATCAGCTGCTGTATGTCCTGCAGGAAGTGGTGTATTCTTTCCAGTTTGACACAGTGCTCCCTGCTGCCACCTCTGTCCATGTCAGAGGAGGTTTTCTATGGGGATTTGCCACTGCTCTGGACAGTTCCTGACATGGACAGAGGTGGAAGCAGAGAGCACTGTGTCAGACTGGAAAGAATACACCACTTCCTGCAGGACACACAGCAGCTGATAAGTACTGGAGAGTTTTAAATAGAAGTTATTTAGAAATCTGTATAACTTTTAGCTGATTTGAATTTTTTTTTCTCCAGAGTACCCCACTAAGATAGCAGCCAGGGGGCTAGGTCAGATCACTAAGATGCTGTCTTAGTACCCCTATTACCCTGCTGAGGGAAACCTGTTGGATTGCAACATGCTGCATCACATTGCACAGTATTGTACAGTGCACAGGGCCGTATTTACAGCTGGTGCTGCCCTGGGTCTGCAAGTGGCAGAATTTTTTAATGCAGAATATGCAACAACAAGTGCATGGATTCCGTGTGCATTCAACCAAAAGGAGATCATATATTTTGTTCCAGGTCACATCAGGAAGGGAAAATTCCCATCAAAATAATTTACATGTATATATATATATATATATATATATTTTTTTTTTTTTTTTTTTTTTTTTTTTTTATTATTATTATTATTATTATTTATTTATTTTTAACTTTTTTTAATTTGCTGAATAGCTGCCGCGCTAGGCACAGGACCACAAGTTCCTAATGGCAAACACAGTCCTGACAGTAGAATACGTAATGTCCAATTTCCCATGTATCATATAAAAACTAAGGGGGTTATTATTGCTACATCCCCACTATTGTGCTGCTGATAAGGACATAAGGGAAATTTAGCATGTAAACCCATTTTCCTTCAGAACAAGACTTCCTCCATTTTCTTGGACAATCTATTGTGGTGGGTTTTAGGGTCCTTTTTATAGTATAGTCTAATCTTTAAAAATTACATTAATGCTACGAGTGCACAAGGAGGAGGATTTGCCCAGTATTGTGCTGTTGTGAAAAAAGATTTAGGCTATGTTCCCACTTTGTATGACACCAGCCGTTCCGTGACCCCGCCGGGTCACAGAAAGGCCTGTGTCCCGGCTGGTACTGCACTACCGGCTGGATGATCTTTGCTGCCACTGAATTCGGATGCAGGCACATCCGTGCACGCCCGCATCCGAATTCCCCGCTGCTTACAATGGAGCGTGCGGCCAGAGCCGCTCGCTCCATTGTCTGAACTGACAGGGTTTTCTGTGGCCGCTATTCCTTGAATAGCGGCCGCAGAAAACTGACATGTCAGTTTCGTGCGGCACCGCTAGGGATTCTGGCTGGAGTGTATACTATGTGTATACACTCCAGACAGGATTCCTTAGAAGGCAGCACTATGTAAGTTCCGTAGTAATCATGGCCGTTGTTACAACGGCCGTGATTACTACGGAACTTACATAGTGGGAACCTTCTGCCCTTCAGCTACAATTCCTATCTTGCCTGGATGTTAAGGCATAATGAGGATTGTAGTAGTTATGCAACAGCTGGAGGGCAGAAGGTTCCCCATCCCTGTTGTTGACACTGCAGTAGGAAGAGATTAAAGTAAAGTTAATGGGGTACTCTTTTTCTTTCAAATGAACTGGTTTCTAAAAATTTTATAGAGTTGTAATTTTTCTTCTATTTACAAATCTTCAGTATTCCAGTACTTATAAGCTGCTGTATGTCGTGCAAGGAGTGATGTATTCTTTCCAGTCTGACACAGCGCTCTCTGCTGCCACCTCTGTCCATGTCAGGAACCGTCCAGAGCAGCAGCAAATCCCCATAGAAAGCTGCTTTGGACACAGAGGTGGCAGCAGAGAGCACTGTGTCAGACTGGAAAGAAAATACCATTTCCCGCAGGACATACAGCAGCTGATAAGTATGGGAAGACTGGGGATTTTTAAATGGAAGTAAATTACAAATCTATATAACTTTCTGAAACCAGTTCATTTGAAAGAAAACAGTTTTGCTGGAGTACCCCTTTAATGTAATGGAATGAGAGTTCTAAAAATACATTGTTTGTTTAGTTTTTATGGTAAAAGAAAAATATAAACTTAAAAAAAAAAAAAAAAACTTAGCCGCTTTCATTATGGCAGAAGGCGTGTGGCTTTATGTTACTGTAACGTCTGGTCTACTGGTGTGTAACTTTCTATTCTGTGGGTGTCAGCCCATCGTCAGACAGTTCCTGCGAGTGTTGTCATTGTAAATTTTTTTGTGGTAATTTGCATTGAAGGTTTCCCGCCTGCCCTAGACGAGGTATGCTGGGAAGCTGAGGAGGACACAGCGCTATGCACAGGAAATTGGACGTTTTTTTTATCGATTATGTGACAAAAAAATTTTTGTAGAAAAAAAAACCCATTTATTTCAGGTTTGTCCGTTTGACATACATCATTCAGTGTTTTATTAAATGGGGTGAACAGGTTTAAATGGTAGCACTGACCGTAAACTGCAAAAATGTCATCACCCACACGTTCTATGGTATCCACCTTAAAGGGGTTCTCCAGTTAAGTTTTTTTTTCTTTCAAATCACCTGGTGTCACAAAGTGCTACAGATTTGTATCTACTATTAAAAAAAAATCTCCAGTCTTCCATTATTTATTAGCTGCTGTATGTCCTGCAGGAAGTGGTGTATTCTCTCCAGTCTGATACACTGCTCTCTGCTGCCACCTCTGTCCATATCAGGAACTGTCCAGAGAAGCAGCAAATCCCCATAGAAAACCACTCCTGCTCTCCAGACTGGAGAGAATACACCACTTTCTGCAGGACATACAGCGGCTGATAAGTACTGGAAGACTGGAGATTTTTTTTAATAGAAATAAATTACATATCTCTGGAACTTTCTGAAACACCAGTTGATTTGAAAAAAAAAATGAGTACCCCTTTAATCGTGTTTATTTGTTAAAAAGCTCAAAGAACTATTATCCATTGGGGTGCAGAATTATAGCGCTACATGTGAACTGAGCCTTATCAAATGTTCAAATCTGTGGACCTGTCTTCTATTGTTGGACATAGCCCCAAACTTCAGCAGCTACACCATAGATTGTCTATAAAAAGAAAACACATTTACATGGTTACAAATAAAATCAATCATGTCCATGGATTTCAATGGCAGCATGTAATGCTTTATTTTCCCTGTGGGGGCGCTGCAGGAAAACTGAAGACTTGCTTCCAAATTCTCTCACAGATTATAACTGATCACTGGAGATTCCAGCAGCAGGACACCCTGGGATCAGCTAATTTTGGGACTAAATAATACCATCATACTGGGACTACATAAAAACCACTATACTCAGATCAATATCACCAATAATGCCGCTTAATAAGATCTAAATAATTCTACCAAACCAAGATCACCATTACCACCACATAATGACTGAACAATACCATTATACTGATACTGAATGCAGTGGTGATCCCAGCTCTACACAGGCTCTGCAAGAGATTAGACTGTATTACATCCAGTGACTCACAGGGGGCACCTTCTTGGAGTAGTCTTTTTCTTTACTTTTCTTCTCTATCTGACGTAGCCCACCAAAAAGATTTCTTGCAACCAATAACCCCAAATAATGCCTCCTTTGGTGCCCGACATTGTATGAGCAAGTGGGTGAATAGATGTATTGTAGAAGTGGGTATGTCTCCAGTGGGTAGGTAATTCCTCCCTATGAGGTAGAAGCCCCCAGTAGGTAAATAATCCACCCATTAGGTAGGTAAGTAAAGCCTGAGTAGATAAATAATTCTTCTCAACTAGGTAGATGGTCCTAGTAGGGTGACCCCAACATTAGGTAGATACCCTAATAAGTAGAAACCCTTCCTCTATTGGGTAAATAACCCCCATTAGGTAGACTTTCCCAGTAGGTAGATAGCCCCTATTAGGTAGAAGCCCCCTGTAGATAGATAACCCCATCTCAATTAGGTAAATGCCCCCAGTAAGTAGAATACCCCTACACCCCCTTCATTAGGCAGCTGTCCTCACCAGATAGGTAACTCCCCATAAGGTAAATGCCCTCCAGTAGGTATGTAATCCCCTTTAGGTAAATGCCACCAGTAGGTATGTAATCCTCTTTATGTAAATGCCACCAGTAGGTATGTAATCCTCTTTAACTAAATGCCCCCAGTAGTTAGGTAGTCCCCCTTTAGGTAAAGGTCCCCAATAGGTATGTAATCCCCCTTTCGATAAATGCCCCCAGAAGTATGTAGTCCCTCTTTAGGTAAATGCCCCTAGTAGATATGCAATCCCCCTTTTGATAAATGCCCCCAGTAGGTAGGTAGTCCCCCTTTAGGTAAATGCCCCCAGTAGGTAGGTAGTCCCCCTTTAAGTAAATGCCCCCAGTAGGTATGTAATCCCCCAAGTAATCAGGTAATTTCCCTGTTAGACATCTCCAACACCAAATTAGTGTCTTCAGACCTGTCGCCTATGAGACACGGCACCGGTTCCCCCGGCAGGTGATGACATCGTACTCTTGTGCTGGCCGGGGCTCATAGACTGTAGACCAGAATCGCCTGCATCATAATCACTATAGAGGGAATGTATCAGTTATTTTATCCAAACTCCTTAGGATGATGAGGAGATACAGCCGAGGGGGGGGGGGGGGGGCGTATAGGAACCTCAGTTATTTTCCCCGTTTAATACGAAGCCTCAAACAACAGAAACAGTACCTGGCCTCCCCGGAGACCTCACAGCCCGGCGGCATAGATGGAACCTCATTCAGAATGAGAGATTTCTCACTTTTCACATTACACATTTCAATGGGTTTTTCGATAAAAAAAAAATTCCCGGACTGGATTTTGTCTTTTGTTTTTGTTATTTTATTATTTTATTGTATAAATATTTTATTTGGCACAAAGCTTCGACGGGAAGGGATCTCACTGCAAAATTTTAATATTTTGTTTTTAATAGTGCAGGAAAAATTTCCAGTAAATGAAATGCTATAACGCCTATCTACCCAAAATATTATCATATACACTACTGGCATTGTAAAGATAATCCGAGCCTATTAGTTATTCTACGTAAAACTACTAAGAATAAAACCAACATGTTTAATCATAATAACAACAACAACAAGACATAAACTAATCATAATAACAACAACAACACATAAACTAATAATAACACCAACATGTTTAATCTGTTATAATTACTAAAAAGTAAAATATAATAAAATATATATATATAATTTTATTTTTATTTTTTAATAAAGTTATATTACAAAGTTAGGCAATTTTATCAAAGAAAAATTTTCCAACAGAATATCCCTTTAACTGTCCCATCGCCGGCATAAGCACCTTTAGCCCACAGGGTCACTATATAAAATAATGAGCTGTCTTTGCATTTCGCATTTCTGTATTCAGATTCCTGTAAAGTTACATGTCAGTGAAATTCCTCTCTGTTTTTATAGTAAATCTTTACATGTTACCAAAAATGTGCAATTTTTTTTAGCTGGGAATTTTCCACTAAAAATCATTGAATCATGAAACAGAAGCTGCAGAACGTTCTCAGTCTGAATAATTTTTTTTACAGAAGACCCCGAGAGGATGAGAGACACAAGGTGCATACAACGCGCGGCACGTAACCAACAGGAAACACCAGGGGCCGCACTCACTGGCAGGTGACAGTACACGTCATTCATCCACACAGGAGTCCTGTTCAGGATAAATGCAGCTACCATTCACAATTTACACTTTTTTTTAGAAAAAACTTTTGTCAAGTTACACAAAATTTGATCAGTTTGATTTGATTTGATCCAGTCTGGAGAGCAGGAGAGGTTTGCTGCTGCTTTGTACAGTTCCTACCATGGACAGAGGTGGCAGCAGAGAGCACTGTGTCAGACTGGAAAAATTACATCAGTTCCTGCAGGACATACAGCAGCTGATTAGTACTGGAAGACTGGAGACTTTTTAATACAAGTAAATTAAAAATCTCTGACACTTGCTGAGACCAGTTGATTTGAAGGAAAAACTTATTTTTTGTGAACTACCCCTTTAACACATCTGTAAAAGGTTTTTTTTACCAACAAGAGGGGCACTTTAACGTCATCCTTATATTTAGCATTTCTTGTGGTCTCATTCACCTCCTCAATTTTTTTTTAGCTTTTAAGATCTGTTTTTTTTCCTCTTTAGGCTGGGTTCACACTACGTATATTTCAGTCAGTATTGTGGTCCTCATATTGCAACCAAAACCAGGAGTGGATTAAAAACACAGAAAGGATCTGTTCACACAATGTTGAAATTGAGTGGATGGCCGCCATATAACAGTAAATAACGGCCATTATTTCAATATAACAGCCGTTGTTTTAAAGGGAACCTGTCACCCCCCGTGCCGGGGTGACAGGCTCCCGACCCCCCGTTAGAGACCCCTATACTTACCTCATCCCGCCGGGTCCCGCTTCTGGATTCGGTCAGGTCCCGGAGATCTCAGCCGCTGCAGCCCGGCGCGCGCGCTGACAGATGAGTCCAACGCTCATAGAGAATGACGGAGCGCTGGACTCTCCTGTCATTCTCTATGGGTGTTGGACTCATCTCTCAGCGCGCGCACCGGGCTGCAGCGGCTGAGATCTCCGGGACCCGACCGAATCCAGAAGCGGGACCCGGCGGGATGAGGTAAGTATAGGGGTCTCTAACGGGGGTTCGGGAGCCTGTCACCCCGGTACGGGGGGTGACAGGTTCCCTTTAAAATAACAGCAAATATTTGCCATTAAATGGCGGCCATCCACTCAATTACAACATTGTGTGAACAGATTCTTTCTGTGTTTTCAATCCACTCCTGGTTTTGGTTGCAATATGAGGACCACATCCACATCCCCAACATCCAGACTGTACAGTTTCTGTCTCTGTTGTTTATGTGAAAGAAAAACGTTTTTTCCCTAAAAATCTTTAGCAAAAGAACAGTCGATTTAAAAAAAACTAAAAACCTCTATATGCCACAATCATTAGTGAATGCAGCATGCAGCGAATGAGATGAATATTAGGGGTCCAATCAGCACCCCCACAACTTCCAGGTGCCAATTGGTTATAATGGCAGCCAGAGGCATTCTGAAGGTCTCTGTGCTTGCCATGGTAAATCTGCATGTACAATCTGCTTCAGGCAGGATATACAAACCAATGTACAACACCAATTTTATATATATATATATATATATATATATATATATATATATATATATATATATATATATATATTCACCCTCCTTTTATCACTTTAAAAAAAAAAAAAAAAAGTGAAAAAGTAAGAAAAAAACATTTAGGAAAAATAAATTTGGTTTTGCCACATGCAGAATTGCCAAAATAAATATAAAAATATAAAATATAAACATGTAAAAATATAATGTACTTGATCTTGCGGTGATTGGGATAAACCCCAGAGATCCTTAATTTGTTGGTCATATTGTATTTTGGTTAAACTAGAAAAAAAAAAACACAACAAAAAGTCTCATCTACCCCAACCTGATACCAATAAAACCAACAGATTACAGCGCGAAAAGTCTTCATAACGCTCTGTGGGCAAAAATTCATTCAATTCTAAAGTTATAGGTCAGAATGTGGCGGAGTGGGTTGTAAGCACAGAAAGGCTATGTTCACACACTGTTGAAATTGAGTGGATGGCCGCTATTTAATGGCAAATAACGGCCCATATTTCAAAGCAACGGTGGTTGTTTTAAATTAACGGTAATTATTTGCCATTAAATAGCGGCCATCCACTCAATTTCAACAGTGTGTGAACATAGCCTTTCTGTGCTTACAACCCACTCCTGGTTTAGGTTGCAAAATACTGACCTAAAATATTGTGTGTGAAAATTGCCTTAAATTAAAGTGTAACTGTCATTTAATTTTATTTTATTTTTTTTTGCAAAAATCAATATTACAAGCGATTTTAAGAATCTCTGTAAAAGGATTTATTAGGCAAAAAAGCCTCTTTCTGTACTCAAAAAGATGTTTTTCAGCTGAACAGAATGATGTATCACTTTGTCCAGGAGATCTCCTCCTAAATAACATGGACAATAACTAGTCCTCTCCATTATGAGTGTGTGCTCAGTCCTGGATATTCATGAGCACCAGCACACTCTGCCCACCAACTGTTAACTGGCAGTTGTCTTCTTATGTTGTGTATAGGCTGACGGCTGTTAATCAGCAGCTGTGGCGGGAGGGGTGTGGCATAAAGCTCATTCTCCTGCATATCAGGAGAACGGCTGAACAGAATAATGTAAGTAATACATTTTTCTGTTCAGCATTTCTGTCACTAGCTTATGCCGCCCTCATTTGAGGCAGCATAAACCTAGCGACAGATTCCCTTTAGGAGGGTTGTATAGGAATAAAACAAACATGAGTACTTTCTTCCAAGAAAGCAGCACACGTCTCTGCCGGTTGTGTCTGGTACTGCAGCTGAGCTCCATTCACGTCAGTGAGGCTGACACAGCACATGGACGGGTGTGGCATGTAGGAAAGAAAGAGACCATGTTTTAGTAAATCCCTTTAAGTCCTTAGTCTTGTTTTTAATGTTATAGTAGAGAGACATCTAGGTAAAAGTCAAGAGCAGTGATTTGTCAGTAACCCCAAAACCACAGGACCACACATCAGCTATAGCGTCTCTACATTACCTGAAACTATTAATGAAAAAATGAAACTTTAGACGGGAAATCTCTTCACTCTAAGCAATTGTGAGACAACCAAGGCTAGACGAGTGCCCCACTGACATGCTATTACCAGACCGGGTCCTGTTACTAAGGGGTGAGAGCGCTGGCACCAGCTTATGGCCTCCACAACATGAGGGTCAGACAGTAAAAATCCATCACACCCGACCGTTCTTTCCACCGACATGCATGGAGTCGGGAGGCCCCCTTACACCTAATACTATCAGCTGGACCCACTTTAGTATAGAGGTAGTGTAATGGAAAGCAGGTCAGGGGGACCATGGGATAGCTGGCAACAGTAACTAGAAAAGAGTGTGGGGTCAACTACAAAAGGGTTGGGTGAGGATATTTCAGACTGTTTTGTGGGCATGCCTGGATATTTTGGGGGGGGGGGGGGGGTCGCAGGTGGTCCTACAGCTTAAGGCTGGGTTCACACACTGTATACTTCAGGCAGTATTTGGTCCTCAAGTCAGGTCCTCATAGCAACCAAAACCAGGAGTGGATTGAAAACACAGAAAGGCTCTGTTCACACAATGTTGAAATTGAGTGGATGGCCGTCATATAACGGTAAATAACGGCCACTATTTCAATATAACAGCCGTTGTTTTAAAATAACAGCAAAAATTTGCCATTAAATGACGGCCATCCACTCAATTACAACATTATGTGAACATAGCCTTTCTGTGTTTTCAATCCACTCCTGGTTTTGGTTGCTATACAGCCTCACAAATACAGCCTCAAATATACATAGTGTGAACCCAGCTTAGAGTGCGTTCACATGTACAAGATCTGCAGCGGATTATCTGCTGCGGATTCGCAGCAGATCAGCAGCAGATTTCATCTTAATAACTGAACACAGCATTAAATCTGCACCATCAAATCTGCTGCGGATCCTGTACGTGTGAACGCACCCTAAGGGTACGTTCACACTTACCGGATCGGCAGCGTATTTTCTGCTGCGGATCTGCAGCGTATCCGCAGCAGATTTCATTTAAATAACTGAACAGAGCATCAAATCTGCACCATCAAATCTGCCGCGGATCTGCTGCAGATCTGCTGCGGATCCTGTAGGTGTGAACGCACCCTCAGGGTGCGTTCACACATACAGGATCTGTAGCAGATCTGCAGCAGATTTGATGGCGCAGATTTGAATCTGCAGCAGATCTGCAACAGATCCGCAGCAGATACGCAGCAGATTTGATGGCCCAGAATTGATTTGCTTTGAATCTGCAGATTCAAATCTGCACCATCAAATCTGCTGCAGATCTGCTGCAGATCCTGTATGTGTGAACACACCCTTAATGTCCCAAAATTACGTTGGCAACTATGCCATGGGAATGATACAGACATGATATGTGACAAGTATAGTGATCTGGTGTAGTCAGGCTCCACAGGATATACTAAAAATGATACAGGTGGGAGTACGGAGTATGAGTACAAGGGTCCTCGTGGATGTAGCCACCTCTTCCTGTATTACCTGAAGGCCTATGGGGTCATGGGAATTCAGACATGGTCTACAGTAAATCCTTATATTGTTGAGCTCTCTGAGCATACAGAGAGGAAGAGATCAGTAGACATTCAGAGGGGCTTAATGATGGCGCCCACCTAAAGAAGTAGATACCAGCCCCAAAAATTATGATCATTTAGTACTTTCTGTGACCACTTCTGTCTACGTGGTTACATGAACTGAAATGGTGGTCACCAGACAGGAAGTGAAGTGGTTGCTAGGCAACGTAAACTAGCAAGAGAATACTTTACGGCCTCCAACTCACAGGTCTGTCTGTCCATGCTAAGGGGGAGGTCGTAATTTTGCAGCAGCTGTAAAGCCACAGGTTGTAGATGACAGCTGTATAACGATAAGGAGATGCTACGAGGACAGAACTAAACATATATACATGAATTATTCTGCGTCTCACTACACAGGAGTGGCTTGTCTAAATACAAATGCATTTTAAGCAGTCTGGAAAACTAGTATGTAAGTGACCTTTTTTTTAATAATTTTGGTGTTTTTGGTGATTTTTGTTAACTAGAATGGTCAGGGAGCTGACTATGAGTAAGTACATCCTGTACGCAGGCACGAAAAGGTCAGATGGGATCTGAAGAGCTGAGAACGCATGCTGAACCTCATGGTGACGTCACCCATCAGCTGCGAGCTTTGGATTGCGTCTGTCCCAGTTTTGCAGTTGCGGGTAGTAAAGACATTTAGGTCACATGATGTGAACACCTTTTCTAAGCAGCATTTCCCATCAGTAAACTCGATGACTGCAGAGGGAAATTCTGTGATTCGTCTCCCGTGTTAACACTGTTACTGGGCAAGTGAAAAAAAAAAAATCCTCCCGTAGATCCCCTTGAAATATTTCAGTGTTCTCATGACAGTAATCCGCTCTATCTCTGGTTATGTACATTATCAGAAACCTACTTATTGCTTCAGCGCATTTCAAATAACAAAAGAAGCAAATAGTCTGGATCAAAAAATCACCCACCGTTTAGTGTTTACAGCGCCTATGCAGCCCTATGTATTTTTTTATAGTAAGACATAGGAGACATACGAAAGGGAGGATGACTATATATATATATATATATATATATATATATATATATGCTATGTCCTTTGCTATTCATATGTTACAATGACTGGTAGATTGGTACAGTACAGAACAATAGTACTATAGCAATCCTGTTTCGCCAAAAATAAGACCTAGCAGAGGTTTTGCTGGATTGCTAAATATAAGGCCTCCCCTGAAAGTAAGACCTAGCAAAGTTTTTATTTGGAAGCATGCCCGCCGAACAGAACACCAGGGCATACAGCTGTGATTCTTTGCCGCCCGCCTCCGTTGTCCCCTACTTTCACCATCTGTTGCAGAGCAGCTGCATGCAGGACATGAAGACTGTCACCAGCCACCAGCCCCGCTGTTCCCTTCCGTGGCCGTCACTTGTAAAGGTGCAGACAAGGCATCAAGAGGCCCGTTGTCTGCCACCATCCCTGTTGTCCCCTACCACCAGATGTAGGGGACAACAGGGATGGTGGCAGGCAACTCAGCCAATCAGTGCACAACAATCGCTGAGCAGGTAATGTATGCTCTCTGGGGTGGCGAGGGGTTAACTCACATACTCACAGCGGGATGTCAATCCCGCTGCGAGTATGTGCTCTCATAGGGATAAATGGCACTGGATCCACAGCGGATTTGGCTGTGAATCCGCAACGTGAAATCTACTGCGGATCGGGTGCGTGTGAAGGCACCCACCAGATTTTCTGCTGCGGATCCACAGCAAATTTGATCTAAATAACTGAGCACAGCATCAGATCTGTATCATCGAATCTGCTGCAGATCTTATACGTGTGAATGCACCCTTACAGTATTTTTGGGGAGCACCCTCTGTTATCATATTCGCAGTAAGTACTGATGTAGTCTACACTGTTCTTATACAGGGGCCCTCTGTACATCCACAAATGAAAAAATGTTCCAGCAAAAAAAGTCCTTAAAAACACTTACTTTATTGTAGAAAAAACTTCCATAAAATACAGCATGTGAACAGGTACATGTAAGCTAGACGCGTTTCGGCTGTAACCAGCCTTTATCACAGCTGAGCTGAGTACAAGGTAGAGTGTCTTTCAAGCCACCATTATATGTCAGCATAATTATGGTGTATGTGTTTTTTTATCACTTTGTTTGCCCTCTGTACACGTCTGCCCTTGGGTAAACCAGTGTGATATAATTAGTGTTTTCGTCTTGTAAGCGACTGTGACATCACAACTGTTTCACTTTGGCTAGTTGCTGTGACATCACACCTTTCTGTTTGGTAAGCTAATGAGGGGTCATAACGTGTAACATTTTTAGTCGTGCATGCTGTTGTGACACCTGTTCTTTTTTAGTGTCCCAGTACGGGTGGTCAACTAAGTCATATTTCACCTTGGTAAAGTGCCTCTCCAGGCATCGCACTAGAAGGGGATGAAGGTGTTGTTATGTGTTTCCCCACTAGGTGTCACTCTCTGTCTTATGTGTAATTTTCTGTGAAGGTTATGGGTTAAGTTTATTTGTCATGTGTAATCATATCGTCCAATCACAGTTGCAGGTGTCTTTCCATCACTTTTCCACCTATTACACTTCTCTCTCCTGTCTCCAGCATCCCCACCAAGTGACCCACAGAGCCGCCCTGGCAGACGTTGGGTCAAACCCCCTGCTACTGGCTCATGTCACAAGTGTTTTTCAGTCTGGTAGTGAGACAGACCCTTCAACTATATTCCAATGTAAAAGTCATTACCATATAAAATAATAGTAAATCTATATTCACTATAAATAATAAAACAGAAAGTGTCAGTAATTTGGGAGGTAAATTTATTCAGTGCAATGAAAAACGAGATTCATAAAATAAAAACATAATTACATCAAGGCGAAAAAATCCCCAAATTATTGGTTTATTTAAGTGAGGCAGGACCCCATAAAACACGCTCTCCTCCCCCCAACCATGAACAATGCTTTGATATCTACTAACAGATTCACAGCTCAGGGGTCTCCGACTTCTCCTGAACAATCATCATTCCTATTAGTGTAAAACAGAGAGAAGTGCGGCTATGGAGACTTCTATCTGCCCATTATGCTCAGTGCAGATGGATATTTAGTGCCAAGGATGGGATCTGGCCTTTCCCATAGACTAATGGTCCTTTTACACGGGACGATTGATTGTTCGTTTTTGCGCGATAACGGTCAAATTCGAACGATAATCGTACGTGTAACGCAGCGAACGATCAAACGACGAGTAAAAAATCGTTCATTTTGATCTTTCAACATGTTCACAAATCATCGTTGATCGTTCGCAAAAAATTCGCAGATTGTTCAGTGTAAACATTCTTTCAACGATTTCCCCTATGTGTGAGATAGGCTTAAACGATCGCAAAACGATCGCATAGCGAATTTTCCGTACGATGTATCGTTCCGTCTAAACACTGATCGTTATAAAAAAACCATTGTTCATTCAAAATCGTTAATCGTGCGATCGGGCGAATTATCGCACCGTGTAAAAGTACCATTAGGGCCCTATTCCACCGGACGATTATCGTTTGCATAATCGTTAACGATTAACGATCTCAAACGACCGCTATTGCGAAAGACCTGAAAACGTTCAGTCATTTCCATGGAACGATAATCGTTACTTATGATCGTAATTGCAATCGTTTTTCTTCGCTATTTATTAACGACCGAACGATGTCTTATTCAATGCGAATGATTTGCGAACGTTTTGCGAACGAGCAACGATAAAAATAGGTCCAGGTCTTATAAAGCGATCAACAATTTCTCGCTCGGTCGTTGAGCGTTAACTGCATTTCATCCGAACGATTATCGTTTAGATTTGAACGATTTAACGATAATCTGAACGATAATCGTCCGGTGGAATAGGGCCCTAAGGAGGTAATACTTTCTAGGGCCAAGAAACATAGATGTTGGATCAGAGGGGTAACCTGAAGCTTCTGGGCCCCACTGCAAGTCCTGCAACATGTCTTGAAGGTAACAAGTAATGATGGGGTCCCACTCCACCCCTGTTTCCTTCAGCCATAGTAAACACCAACAGCACCTCCCCTCTGCCGTACCTGCTGCTATCCATGATATACATGTCATATATAGTACCAGTGTCCCCTATTGTGGCTCTCCCATGACCCCTTAAGCCCTTAGCTCCACCATTGCCATCCTCCATTTAAAGGGAGGGTTCACAAAAAAAAAAAAAAAAATCTTCGAAATCAACTGGAAAGTGCCATTTGTAATTTATTTCTATTAAACAGTCTCAAGTCTTCCAGTACTTATTAGCTGCTGTATATCTTGTGGTGTATTCTGTCCAGTCTGACACAGTGCTCTCTGCAGCCACCTCTGTCCATGTCAGGAACTGTCCAGAGCAGCAGCAAATCTCCATAGAAAAACCTTTCCTGCTCTCCAGACTGGAAATAATATACCACTTCCTGCAGGGCATACAGCAGCTGATAAGTACTGGAAGACTTGAGATTATTTTTTTTTTACAATTACAATTCTCTGGCACTTTCTGGCACCAGTTGATTTGAAAGAAAAAAAAATTGATGAACAACCCCTTTAAGTGAATAGGGCTGAAGTGCAATACCACGCACAACCTATGGATAGGAGTGGTGCTGTCACGTTTTTTTGTAATCTTGTACAACTCTAAGTAGTACATTGTCTATGAGGGAGTTGTAAAACCCTTATACATTGTTTGCCGAAACACTCCCTTTGACTGTAGAAATGTCTAAATCCAGAACTTTCCTCTGCGAGCACCATATACAGCAGCCTATATTCTGCAACCAAAAAAATAAAGGATCTGTAACAAATTGCAGTTAATTGTAGTCTATAAATATGGAGACACATAAGTCTCTATAAGTTTATGTGGACATTTGGTTCTTTTTTTTCACTTTAGATCAGGGATGGTGAACCTTTGGCCCTCCAGTTGTTGCAAAACCACAGTTCCCATCATGCCTGGGCAGCACAATAATCTTGCTGTGTAATAGAGCCCTTACTCAGTATTCACTGTTAAAATCCATAGAGCAGAGAAGAGAGTTTCAGCTACCCATAGAAGTCTATGAAGATGGGAGGGGTGGAGTAAGTGAAGCTGCTATGATGCTCACATATCTTTCTGTAGCACACCCTCAGAAGCAGCAGCAGCATGGAGAGCTGTATACAACAGTAAGGAACTATAATAAAGCTAGCAGGGTCTCTGTGCCTCTCTGCCTTGCTCTGCCTTTCATACATTTCTATGGGCAGCTGCGGGATACCAGCATCAGCACTGGAGCATGTTACTTCTTTTATCCTCATTTTCCCCGTCACTCTGGCAAAAATCACCCCGGCCGGAGTTCTCCTTAAACCTAAGAATTTCACCTAGTACTATAGTTTGTTGAACCTCCCTGTGCCAAGTAGCTTTTATTGGTTTACTGTTGGGGGGGATAAAAATAAGAGCTTCCATTCTATTTCATAACTGGAGTTATAGTTTAACCTAAAACAGCGCTTGTTTCCCACCTTAAAATAAATGTCCACCCCTGAACGCCATATAATTGTATCCTTATACCGAATAGATCTCTGATACAGAGCTCCAAATCTCCTGCATAGACATAGGAGAGCTAAATAATAAGAATTATGGCTGCCTGTAGTCACCACTAGGGGGAGCTTACTGTATACGGCGTATACAGTCAACTCAATTATATAAAAATATTATTATTATCATTATTACTATTATTATAATTATTAATATAAAAATATATTCAATAACCTTCCTGACTTCCTTCATTGGTAAACAGAATTTCAGACCTGAACACGGCCTGATGATACGTTCTCTTATATCAATGATGTATGTCATAAATAAAGGCAGTGGTAATCATTGACATTGTCATCTGTCCTCTGTGATCCCATAGCGTGGACGTCGTCACGTGATGTCTCGAAAGCTTCATTGAATACTTTTAATCCCAATGGTAAATCCGTAAACTGAACCTTGTTAAAGGAATATGTCCAGGGATTGAAGGAATGGTCGCGTCTTGGGTGACTAGTCACCGGGGTAAGCATCCGGCTACAGCGTCTGTCATTCTAGGCACGGTCACAAAGTTCACTGGGCAGTGCAGATAGGGACAGATCTGTTCGTGGTCCTTCAAAATCTGACTTAAGTGTTTGAGTTCATCAGTGAGTTTCCCAATCTCCTTCTTCAGGGAAGAGTTTTCCTGCTCCAGACATTCATATTCCTGTCACATGGAGAAAATATATATATGTTATAACATAGAATTATATATTACAAAGCAATAAGGTGTGTGTATATATATATATATATATATATATATATATATATATATATATTTATGTATTTTCACTATAGCCTCTGTATAACATCAGATACAATATACATGTAGTATAAGTCTATATAGCCACAGATACCATTATATGGGTAGACTAGGTGTGTATATCCCCCGATACCATTACATAGGTAGTATACCTCTATAGAGCTGTATACACCATCATCGTGACACTACGTCTATAAAACGTCAGACATCACCACAGAGGCAATATACCACTACATAGCCTCATATCCCATTACATAGCTAGAAACTCAAAAGAAAAAAGTCTGCCACAAAATAATGAACTTGCAATTCACAATGAAATATTAACCAAGGAAAAAAATTGCATTATAGAGAAAATATATATAATTGAATGTATAGAGAAAATATATATAATTCTTTATTAAATCAATAATTTAATACATAGTACAAACATGGGATAAAAATGCACAGTGGTATACAACTGGGGCACATGTCACTGAGGTATATATGGGAAAGTATAACTGGACAATTAGATCCAAAGTTTAAAGGAGAAGTCTGGCGAAAACTTTTATTAAAGTATTGTATTGCCCCCCAAAAGTTATACAAATCCCCAATATACACTTATTACGGGAAATGCTTATAAAGTGCTTTTTTCCCTCCACTTACTACTGCATCAAGGCTTCACTTCCTGGATAACATAGTGATGTCACTTCCTGGATAACATAGTGATGTCACTTCCTGGATAACGTGGTGATGTTACTTCCTGGATAACACAGTGATGTCACTTCCTGGATAACATGGTTATGTCACTTCCTGGATAAAATGGTGATGTCACGACCCGACTCATAGAGCTGTGCGGCTGTGGCTGCTGGAGAGGATGATGGCAGAGGGATGCTCAGTGTCCCTCCAGTGTCCTTTGTCCCTTAGTGTCCCCCTGCCATCATCCTCTCCAGCAGCCACAGCCCGCACAGCTCTGGGAGTTGGGTCGTGACATCACCATGTTATCCAGGAAGTGACATCAGCATTTTTTTTTTGGGGGGGGGACAATACAATATGTTAATAAAAGATTTTGCTGGATTTCTTCTTTGAATGTAAAAGAGAGTTCTAATGATACTAGCACCCCCTAGTGGACGCCCAGTGTATGGCACAAGACTGTAATTTGTAATAAGCAACCTCCTATATGTGCTGGGCCAGTGGGTAGGGCGACTATAATAGTATATATAGTGGGAAAAGATTTAGGAACTACCACTCCAATGCCCTGCAAAGATGAAACTTAGAGGCAAAAAAGTAAAAAGGAGGAACAAAACACAGAAGCAGACTCCTAGGGTGAACACCAATTACCACTGGACATCTTACCCCTCTCCAGCACAAACAACCCAACGTACTTTCCACTCACTTCTCATCAGGAGCTCCAGTTATACTTTCCCATATATACATATATACCTTACTGACATCTGCCCCCTTCTTCAGTTATTATATAGGTAGTATACCTCTATAGAGCCACGGACACCATCATTGTGACACTATACCTCCATATATTGTCAGACATCACCATATAGGCAATATACCACTACATTACCTCAGACACCACCATGTAATCATTATACTTCTATATAATCTCAGATGCTATCATAAAGGTGGTATACCTCCATAGAGCCTTAGAGACCCTCATCACAGCACTATACCTTCAGATAACATCGTCGTATAGGCTTTATACCTTCATATAACTTCTGGTACCATCATACAGGCAGTATACCCCTATAGAACCCTGGATACACTTATATACACAGTATACACCTATATAACCTTGTGTAACCTCTGGAGAGGAACAGTTTTTCAGAGGCCCCCAAACTACATCTCCCATCTCTCCCTGGGACAGTGAACTGAGGCAAAAGAAGGAAGAGGAGGAGAAAAGCCAAAGAGAGAGACAGTGCAGGGTGGTCACCATTGACTGTATGTATCACCTCTGAGAGTCTAGATTGTTAAGGTCACTATCAGGAATTGTAACTGAGCACCCCTACCTCTCTTGTTGTTGAAGTGTTCCTCTTTCAGGAGGAGAGTTCTGTATTGGCGTACTTATGTTAATTGGTTATTAAATTGTTTCATGGTTCTACGATACTTCTCTCTGTGAGTATACTACTTATAGTGTATACCAAGCTAGGTAGGGGTTTCCTGAGTCAGCCCCTGGCAGAAGAGTGAAAACCTCCTGCATACCACACAAGCCCTTGGCAAGACTCAGGTGGTGGCACTGTGCTGAGTGAGAAGGTGGCACAAACAGAAGCCCATGTCCTTACACTGGACGCTTCATTAGAGGGTGTTACATTTGAATGTCGTAATATAGACAGTAAACCTGTATTAGCCTGTTATGTCACCACATAGTCAAGATATTGCAAGAACATTCCCATATATCCTTGTATATCAGTGTCCAGGTGGGGGCAGAGGTGCCTCTGGCTTCCTATACTGTACTGTACTTCCTTACAATTAAAATTAGCCCATAGGTGACCCATTGCCATGTAGACTGCACAGTGCAACGATATGACGGAGCGGCAGGCACACATTGGCCTATATCACTGGATGCTGAAATAGGGTCTGAAAAATATAGTAATGGCTATTTCTTGGGGTACAAATGCATATGGTTCCGATAAGGGGGTCAGGATGGGGTCTGGGGAAGTTTCTTCTATCTTAAACAAGATAAGTTTTAGAGGGTGACACACTGGCCGATTGCCCAGGACCCCTAAAGAGACTGAAACAACTCTCTTATTTTTTTATTATTTAGCAGTGTATAGCAGTATTATAGAAGAGTGGATTTGCAGCAACATGCGCAAACTATATGGCAGTATTATGTGAACTATTCAAATAAGTATTATTTATATCTTGCATACTGTTTGGGTGCTACAGTATATGGCGGTATTAGGACGCTAGATATGATTTGGACACTATATGGCAGTATTAAATCAAATTTGATTTGCAGTAACAACTACAAATAATATATGGGCTCTATAAGTGAGTACCATTTAGATATTGCATTCCGTTTGGGTGCTACAGTATATGGCGGTATTATTTGAGGTCTTTAAGGGAATATTATTTGGACACTATGATAATATATCAAATTCGATTTGCAGTAAAAAGTGATAACTACATATATTATATGGGCTCTATAGGTGAGTACTATTTAGATATTGGATTCTGTTTGGGTGCTAGAGTATATGGCGGTATTATGTGAGTTTTTAAAGGAATATTATTGGACACTACATATGGATTGGGCACTATATAGTAGTATCATGTGGGCTGAAATTACAAACCAAACAAGACAAGTGATGGGTCCTACTGCTACCTGGAGGGTTCAGTTGTCACCGCTATCCCCATTGTTGCATCACTACACTATAGAGAGTAATGTGTAGTATGTGTCAATGTTTCTTAGCACAGATATCTCCTTTTTTTATAAGATTTCTCTTTTACTTTCAATTTCACTTCCCGCCTATCGGTGTATTTGGTGTATATTTACCCACATTGTTTTGGAGAAGTAAAATGCGGGTGTAACCAGCTCTAGGAGACCGACCAGCACGTCCGTCCGTTCTCACAGTGCACAATACACACACGCAGATGTATTGCTGAAACCGGGGATGTACAGAGCAGAAGTAATATTCACCGGCAGCCATTGCGGAGTGCAACCACTAAGGCTGCAAAACTGCAGGGGACAGACATCGACCATTTAAAGGGGAACTATCAACAGGTTACAGGAATCTAACCTGCTGACAGCTCCCTAGGGTGGAAGGATGAAGGTACTGTATGTCTCTTACCTTCCTCCTCAGCACAGCACATTAGTTGTGCCTGGTAAGGCTTTAGGAGCACTGGGGGCATGGCTGCCGTCCCTTAGAGCACTGATCCAGGCCCCCTCTATTGATAATCATTAGAGGGGGAGGGCCGGTTGGGGGACATAGCCCCGCCCCAGGCTGGCCCCCTCCATTGATAAACATTTAGGGGGCAGGTGGATTGCGGCACCTGCGGGGGGCAGCCTGGGGCAGGGCTATGCCCCCTAACAGTCTCACCCTGGCTCGCACCTCCAGAACGGTGCTGGGAGGGGCGGTAGCTATGCACCCACTGGTCCTATTGGCTTACCGGGCACAAGTAACAGCACAGGATCTGTGCTGAGGATGAAGGTAAGAGACATACCCTTACCCTCAGCTCCCCGTGCCCACTAGAGAGCTGTCAGCAGGTTAGAATCTTTATTTCTAACTGTTCCAAACTGTTGCAAGCTGTTAGGTCATTGAGACACATGGTACCTTTCATATATCTGTCTGTACTTCCAGAACATAGAAAAATGATTGCAGTTGATAGATTCCCTTTAAATGCAATCTACCACTAATAACTGTACTAGTAGATACTGGGCTATAAGCCCTGCAAAGAGGAGATGAGTGCGGCTGTCCTCTGCGGTGGCTCACTTCCCTTTTGTAGCTGCATGGCCCTGTCTAGTGGAGTCCGCTGTCTACTCTCACAGTCTTTTTTTGTTGCAGTGAATCTACAATAAAGCCTGAAGGCACCTTGTATATAGTCTTTAAGATTCACCTTTAAGTCGGTTTCAATAGCAAAAAATGAAAATTCTTCAGGTGTATGATAAATGTGGATTCTCTCTGACACATGATTTATATGTCATCTACTGACTTTTTAAAAAGTTACAGATAGCATGATAAATGTAGCTAAAAACATAAAAACTTAAAAGGGAATCTGTCAGCAGCATAGTACTTACAGACCTTATAGTATGGTGTGATAGCTGCTAAGACCCGGGACTCATTGGTGATATCTTCAGGGTCCTAGCAGCCATAACATTATCCTGCAAGGTCTGTGTTTACTATGGGGTAATAGATTTCCTTTAAATGTGGCTATAAACCAGACTCCTTTAAAGGGGTATTCCACTAGAACATAACTTCTGATATGTACAGTAGCTGCTCATGGTGAGACTAACAATTCCTTCCATACTTGTTTATATCTATTCAGTCTCCTTCCTCCAGTTCTGAGCTGCTACTTTCTGCTGAAGACACAAAAACCTGTGCCTTTTCATTTCTCTCTGCCCCCCCCCCCCTTCTGAGATGGCTCAGCTCATGTAAACAAGTCCCTGGCAAGCTGTGTCTGCAACATTGTAGTTTCTTTGTAATACCAGTATGTTCATCAGGAGTAGAAGGGAGGGGGAGACAGAGAGAAAAGCTCATACACAGATTTTTGTGTCTTCAGCATGGAATGATGTGTATAGAGGCCTCTATTCACAGAAAACTTTGTGTGAGCTTTTCTCTGACTCCCCCTCCTCCCCCCTCCCTTCTGAGGCGGCTGATGTAAACAAGTCCCTAACAGGCTTTATCTGCAACATTGTAGCTTTTTTGTAATGCTGGGATTCATCACAGTGAGTTCATTAGCAACTTGACCTCAGATTAACCCAATCTGAGGTCAAGTTGCTAATGAACTCAGTGTGTTGAATCCTCCCAGCATCAAAAAGTTGCTACTAAGTTGCAGATACAGCCTGTCAGGGACTTGTTTACATCAGCTGTCTCAGAAGGGGAGGAGGAGACAGAAAGAAAGGATCATACACAGATTTTTGTGTCTTCAGCAGAAAGCAACAGTTCAGAACTGGGGGAAGGAGACTAAATAGATAATAACAAGTATGGAAGGAATTGTTAGTCTCACCATGGGCAGCAACATATCAAAAGTTATGTTTAAGTGGAATCCCCCTTTAAGTTTTCTGTTTTTAGACTTTTATTGGCTTGATTACATTGATAATGCGCCCACTTTATAAATACTAATAAAATCTTGTTTACCTCGTGTAGTTTGTCGGCTTTCTGTGTCTGTTTTTTGCGGCTTCTCTGGGCGGCCACTCTGTTTTTCTCCCGTCTTCGTACTTTTCTGTCACATACATCTGAGCCCTGTAAAGACAGATGCCATTGATTCTATACATCCCAATATATTCCATAGGGAGTCGTCGTTTTACAACAGCGAGAAAGCCACATATTGGGGAACCCTTCTCTCCGTGATAGTCAGTGCGAAATATTGAAATAAGGCTGTAGGGCTGGGATCACACTGAGCTTAGCATAGACATTATAAATTTAAAGGGGTTGTTCACCCAATTTTTTTCCCTTCAAATTAACTGGTGCAAGAAAGTTCCAGAGTTTTGTAATCTACTTCTATTAAAAAATCTCAAGTCTTCCAGTACTTATCAGCTTCTGTATGTCGTGCAGGACGTGGTATATTCTCTCCAGTCTGTGCTCTCTGCTGCCACCTCCAGAGCAGGAGAGGTTTTCTATGGGAATTTGCTGCTGCTCTGGACAGTTCATGACATGGACAGAGGTGGCAGCTGAGAGAACTGTATCAGATTGGATAGAATGCACCACTTCCTGCAGGACATATAGAAGCTGATAAGTACTGGAAGATGCAACATTTTTTAATAATAGTAAATTATAAATCTCTTGCACTTTCTGGCACTAGTTGATTTGAAAGAAAAACATTTTTGGTCAACAACCCCTTTAAAAGGAGTAAAAATGTATACATACTAAAAATGAATTCTGCATATGCATTGACAATGCATTGTAATGTATTAAACGTAAAGAAATGGAGACACAAAACACAGTGTGAACTCGTAATAAGTTGAAGATTTGATGAGAATAAGAATGGTCTTTGGTCCGTCCAGCGTACAGAGCAAAGCTGCGACATCTACAGTACAGCTCCGCCCCATCAGAGATGTGTAATCACATTGTTATCCTGGAAACAATCAGCAAACTGCTGTTGACAGATCTGTTATGTGTCTGAAGCTCTGCTCCCGTTCTAGTGAATGCAGAGTTGCACTAACCAGGCACGGCCACTACACGGTGAATGGCGCTGTCTGCTCCCAACCCCAATCATGCTAGTAACTTTGCATTATAACTTTGCATTACTTTGCATCATTCTAGTAACTTTGCATTATATTAGAATCAAGCGTCACTAAATGGTGGAAATCATAGCATGTTTCCTTCTTTTGGGGAAAACTCATCTTACTTAATTATTTCTCGGCTTCTGAAACGCTTCTTGGAAGGAACAGAAACCTCTTTGCTGGTGGCGTAGGGCAGTACGGGGTTAATGTCAGGATCGCTGGTGGTGTAGGGCAGTGAGGGGTTATTGTCAGGATCGCTGGTGGTGTAGGGCAGTGAGGGGTTAATGTCAGGATCGCTGAAGATGTACGGCAGTAAGGAGTTAATGTCAGGATCGCTTGTGGTGTAGGGCAGTAAGGGGTTAATGTCAACATTTCTAGCTGTCTAGATGAGTAAGGGAAAATGTCAGCATTCCTGGTGGTCTAGGAAGGTAAGGGGTTAATGTTAGCACCCTAGTGGTCTAGGAAGGTAAGGGGTTAATGTTAGCACCCTAGTGGTCTAGGAAAGTAAGGGGTTAATGTTAGCACCCTAGTGGTCTAGGAAAGTAAGGGGTTAATGTTAGCATCCTAGCGGTCTAGGGGAATAAGAGGTTAATTTCAGCATCCCTGGTGGTCTAGAGAAAGAAGGGGGGGGGGGACGATGTGGCTTGGGTAGAGACAGAATTCACGTCACATGAACAGCAGGGACAGAGTGTACGGTATGGTGACTTCCGGCCACCAGGGGGAGCTAACCACAGCACACTCAGCAGAGCAGGGACAGAGTGTATGGTATAGCGGCTTCCGGCCACCAGGGGGAGCTCACCACAGCACACTCAGCAGAGCAGGGACAGAGTGTATGGTATAGCGGCTTCCGGCCACCAGGGGGAGCTCACCACAGCACACTCAGCACAGCAGGGACAGAGTGTATGGTATAGCGGCTTCCGGCCACCAGGGGGAGCTCACCACACCACTCTCGTACAGCACAGCAGGGACAGTGTACAGTATGGCAACAGCCAACTGACTGTGTGCAGCTCAACATCTGGCGGTAGGGAACAACGGGGATAGCAGCTGGCGAAGGACCTCTTTACGCCTTGCCTGTACATTTACAAGTGACGGCCGCAGAAGGGACATTGTGGTGACGCTCTTCATGTTCTGCATGCAGCTGCTCTGCAATGTACTGAGCAGTCATTAGTCAGTGGTATAGGGTTTTATCATCTTTCTATAGGACAGGTCCTGTTAGTGACCTGGGACGTACCATGATGTGTCTCTTTGTGCCGCATGCAAATACCCCAGGTGAGTGTAGACTTTCCTGCCTAGTATTAGTCAGTATGTGAATAGTCCCCACATCGGGGAGGGAGTGCACGCTCTTCCTCTCTGGTATCAGGGATACTGTAAAATGGCAATAGACAACTTGTGGTATATCTCTGCCACATATCAAATTATTATAAATTTTTTTTTTAAATAACAGGTATACCTTAAAGGAATATACCGACTCAGCAATCCTGAGAACAGGAACAGGGACGCAATCATCCCTACAATGGATGGAGTGCTCACCGCACCTGTGCTCTGTTCATTCTCTATGAGGCTGTTGAACATTTCCCCATAGAACACCTCTCCTGCTCTCCAGACTGGAAAGAATACCTTCAGGACATACAGCAGATGATAAGTACTGAAAGACAAATTACAAATATATACAACTTTCTGGCACCAGTTGATTTGAAAATATTTTTGCTGGAGTACCCCTTCAAGGTGGCCACACACTTTCTATAACTATCGGCGAATGTTCACGTTGGGCGGGGTGCCAAAAAATCAAGCATTCCTGGCCCTTCTCTTCACCAACATCATCTGTCAGTGGGGAGTCGCGAGGCTTACTAAATTGGACAATATAGGGCAGATTTTCCTTTTAGCTATGTCTGTGCAGGGGATTTGGAACTCAGATCATTATGCACATGTAATAAAAACAATAAAAGATACTTTTGAAAGTTGGACATTCCCTTTAAGTTTCACAATTATTTCACTTTTGTTGTTTTTCTCACTTTTTTCGCTTGAAGATTCTTTATCAGATTACAGAGAAACCTATTCCTTCTTTGGCAGGAAGCAGAGATGTGTTAGAGCGGGAGGCAATGACGGCAACCCCGGGAGGCCGAGCGGAGTGCAGACAGTTTGTGGTGCGGAGGGGACGGTCCCCGCCACCTGTTAGACAGATCTAATCTCTGAGAACTCAGATCATTCATAGAAGAGAGTGCGCACATGGAAAATGGGGGATTCAAGGAAGAGATAAGGCCAAGTGTTGTCAGACGGCTTCTGAAGAATTCTGTGAAATGAGTCGCAGCGAGACTTCTCCAGAAGATTTTTTTTTTTTAAATCTTATTAAAGGGGTTCGCCAACATTAAAAAAAACATGGCCACTTTCTTCCAGAAACAGCACCACTCCTGTCTCCAGTTTGGGTGTAGGTTTTGCAGCTCAGTTCCACTGACGTGAATGGAGCTTAAAGGGGTACGCTGGTGAAAAGAAATTCTTCCAAATCAACTGGTTTCAGAAAATTGTACAGAATTGTAATTTACTTCTATTTATAAATCTCCAGTCTTCCAGTACTTATCAGCTGCTGCACATCCTGCAGGAAATTGTGTATTCTTTCCAGTCTGGCACAGTGCTCTTTGCTGCCACCTCTGTCCATGTCAGGAACTGTCCAAGGCAGCAGCAAATCCCTAGATTTAAAAAACCTCTTCTGCTCTGGACAGTTTCTGACATAGACAGAGGTGGCAGCAAAGAGCATTGTGTCAGACTGGAAAGAATACACCACTTCCTGCAGGACATACAGCAACTGATAAGTACTGAAAGACTGGAGATTTTTTAATAGAAGTAATTTACAAATCTATATCACTTTCTGACATCACCTTATTTGAAAAAATAAAATCCCTGGAGTACCCCTTAAAGTGAATGTGCCATTTCCACTACCTTTATGGTGCCGGCGCAGAGATCCCAGTGGCACGGTCTGTTTTTCAAAACGCTGCCCAGTTCCCACACTTGGTGACTGTATTCTTCATGTGCACCGGCCTGCTCTATACACTGGAAGCAGGCCCGGCACCCCTAGTGTAGGGATATCCTCTTAGTGACACGCCTCCATTAGAATCAAAGCTGGCTGGGATATCCCCTCCGCTTGGATACCATTACACTGGGGGCGCCGGGCTCGCCTTCAGTGTATAGAGCCGAGCCTGAGTGCACATGAAGAACACTGTCACCGAGCGCAGGAACTCGCAGCATTTTTTAAAAATGGACCATGCGACCGGGATCTCCACGCCGGCGCTGACAAGGTAGTGAGGGGGAAAAAAATCACCTAGGAAATGATACATTCACTTTAATTGCAAACCACAACTGAACTGGAGACAAGAGCGGTGCTGTCTCTGAAAAAAAGGAGCTGTGTCTTTCTAACGCTGGATATCCCCTTTAAGGGTCTGTGATATTATGGCTCTTCCCTATTCACTTTATTAAAAGCTGCATTACAGGACATAGACATGAGGGGCGCTCTTTCTGCGGGGAGAAAAAAAGAACATTTTCTAAAAAAGAACATTTTCTCCTTTAGAGAATATAGCTGATCACTGTTGGTCTCATGAGGGGAACATTTTGTTGACCCTTCTAACAAGTAGGGATATCCAAAGCAGTCAGCCCCTTAAAGTGAATCTGTCATTAAAAATTTAAGTTCCAAACTGCTGACACTGTTAGATAGCTGATAGGTCAAGGACGGTCACCTTGCAGCCTAGCCCTGTTTCCAAACCTTTGGAAACAGGGCTCGGCTGTCAGCTGACTGTCAATCAAATAGGGATGGAAGGAGGAGTGAGGAGGCATTACAGCACTCAGCTGTTCAGGATCTTGGGAACACCTCTTCGACTCTTTGTACCAGACTGTACCATACTGGAAGCACAGACAGATATATGAAAGGTTCCATGTGTCTCCTTGTCCCAAAAGCATCTAACAGTGTCAGCAGTCACTTTAAAGCATTCCTGTCAGGGCCGGCGTCAGCACAGGGCTAACCCGGGCAAGTGGCAGGGCCTACAGCACTTCTAGGGGCCCAGAGAGGGAGAGGGGCCCGTTACTGTAATGTTCAGCCCGCTCACTGTAGTGCAAGGTGAGTGGGTTGAACATCAGAAGACGCTAGAGATGGAGCAGGACCTGCACAGAGAGAGAAAAGGGTGAAGGACCTGATCACATGACCCAAAGGTCCTCAACCTTACAGTGTGGAGATCAACCCAATAGAGAGGAGGAGGAAGAAGACTAAGCTGTAGTGCTGTGTGTATGTGTCACTCAGTCAGTGTGTGTGTCAGTCAGTCAGTGTGTGTGTGTCAGTCAGACATTCCGTATACAAGCAAAATGACTATGTGCACATTATATAACTCTTTTATAGGTAATGTATATAACTTCTACCGTCTGTACATTAGCGTTTTGTTACCAGTGTTTCTCACATTGTATTAATACACGTATGATGTACTGATGGAATAGGACCAGAACATGTCTTTTGCCTTGTTACATTGTAGTCATTGTAGTAAAAAAAAACAAAAAATAAAAAAACGCTAAATAAAAAAGAAAAGAAATAAATAAAAAAACACTAAATAAAAACCTGCTAAAAAAAGCTAAATAATCCATAAAAAACTCAACCTTTATTTATCTTCACTATGTCCAATTAAAAACACATAAATAAGGGTACTGACTGTATAACAGGAGGAACATAAAACAACCAGGATATAAAGGATATGCCAAGAAGTTAGGCACCATATTGGGCACCCTAAAGGCTCCGTCCTGACCCCGAGCATCTCTACAATGGGCAATGTGAGGTTACACCAAATACATAAGGCAAAGCAAACTTTCTGCATGGGTGTTTTTTTTAAGAAGGTTTATTCCTATGACTGTACAAAAGAAGATGATTTATTGTTATCATCAGGACAATAAGGTATGGTTATAATGTATGGCTGTGTATAATGCATAGGATATATATCTATAATTCACACCATCATATTCTATGCAATATAAAGTAATGCTCATATATATATATATATATATATATATATATATATATATATTATATATATATATATATATTAAATAAAATATACCTAAATACAATTAAACTTCCAGTAATATAATAAACCAATTGTATAACATAACATATGAGTAATGTACTATACCACTAATGTATAAGAATCAGACATAATACAATATACTAATAACTAACAGTCACTGTAGACGTCCCTTTTGTACAGCCACATTTTGGTCATACATGGCCTTTATAGTACAGTATGCCTTGGCTTCAAACCTTGATATACTATATGGATCATTGAATAAAATAAGTGGTTTTATTCTACATCTGGTGCCTTGGGTCATGTATTCTACTGTAATACACCAGTAATGTAATAGTCATATAATATACCAATACTATACCAGTACAATAATATACCAATAGTATATAGTATAGTAATACAATATAATGTAACAATAATATACCAATAGTATATAGTATAGTAATACAATATAATGTAGCAATAATATACCAATAGTATATAGTATAGTAATACAATATAATGTAGCAATAATATACCAATAGTATATATAGTATAGTAATACAATATAATGTAACAATAATACCAATAAAATATAGAATATATACTATAGTGTATAATATATATATATATATAATATACTATAGTATATATTCTATATTTTATTGGTATTATTGTTACATTATATTGTATTACTATACTATATATACTATATACTATTGGTATATTATTGCTACATTATATTGTATTACTATACTATATATACTATAAACTATTGGTATATTATTGTTATATATAAAATATACAGTGAAACCTCTTTAAGAAGACCTCCCAAATTGCATGGGAAAGTGTTCTTCTATGGAGGTAGTCTAATGGCCACTACTGGAGGTATACCAATAATATAATATAACAATATAATAAAAACATGTAATGTAGTATAATATAATATAATATAATATACTAGCTAACTGGGCGCTGTCACTACAAACAAAAATGTACATGTCACAGAGTTTAGATTGAGGTGTCAGTGCTCAGACCCCCACCAATCAGAGATATAGCTGGGACAAGAGCATGCTAGGCTTCTTCTCTCCCAGCTCAGGCTATGTGACCCAGACATACTGTACGTCTATGGAAAGTCTATGGGACCGTCTACTGTGGTTGTGCACTTCTTCCTACTAGTACTAATGTACAGTAGAGGTTTGAGAGCACAGATGCCCAATGATCAAAAAGTTTGACATGTCAAACATTTTCTGATGTGCCAGGTACACTGTATATAACATGGCAGTAATACTGTACACCTGTAGTATAACAAAATATATTACAGCAATGGTATAATACAATATCTATCTCCTATCTATCTATCATCTATCTCCTATCTATCTATCTCCTATCTATCTATCTATCTATCTATCTATCTCCTATCTATCTCCTATCTATCTATCTATCTATCTATCTATCTATCTATCTATCTATCTTTGTGTGTCCTGAACCTGGAAGCCCTGCAATACACGGTCAATGCCTGGAGAGGACATTGAGCTCATTTTCCATCTCCCTGTTCTAAAAATCCATTTAATATATCATTCCCAGATAGGGGAGCATATCTCCTATATCTCTATATAATGTGTTTGTACAATAATAAAGTATAATACAGCAGTATAATAATATAAAGCGCTCTATATACCTGGGACAGGACATCGGCCTCGGATCCGGAGGTGTTGTGCGCGCTCCTGGGGTAAGAACTGCTGGTGGAGGGTGACAGCTGGGACATCCTGTCTAGATTGAGGAGCTCAGAAGTCAATGAGGACACATGAGACGTCTCGGGGACCAGTAGCCTCTGGGGGGAGGAGATGGAGGTGGTGCCCACAAACACTCGATGATGAGACGCGACTTCCAAGAAGACCTGAGACCCTGACCAAGATGAGAGGGGACCCTCAGTTACAGCCCTGTGATACATAGACCATCCCTATATTCCAGGAGGATATGGAGTCAGCTGATCTGTGAGAAGAAATGGTAAGAAGGTCGGCTATAGTGTTGGTGGCACCACAATGGGCACAGTAGCGGCCCCCCAACACCCCAAGCTCTTGGGGCTCCTCCAGGCAGTGCGCCAGGTGCGGCAGAGTGTGGGGCTGTCATCAGAGCTCCGGCCTTTATCACTGCGGCCGCGGCTGCTTCTTCTTCTTGGAATGAAGCCTATAAGTCATTTCAAGTAAGTCACGTGGAAAGTCTCTGAATCGTAGAGGAAACCACAAGTGTTAGTGACAGGGAACCGAGAGAACGATGCTCGGCCCTCCGCACTAACCTGACGGTTACTCACTGTGTGAATGGTAGAGAAATTCCAGGTAGGTGGCGCCCCCTGCGTGTGTCTGGTCCTGATGACGGCCGCAGCCGCCTCCGTCATCCTTATAATGGGCAGAAAGCCAGCGCCGTGCTGTATAATGGGAGATGGCGGATGAAAGAAGCGGCAGGATCCCAGGAAATTAACGATCCAAGGTATATTATACACAGCTACAAAGAGTGTCCATTCACAGGACTGTAAATAATAGTCGTATAAACTGCAGTGTGATGTCATCAGTTGATGATTATATAGAGATGATGGATGGTATATAAGTACTCATACTCACCTGTTCCTGCAGCAGCGGCCGGTCACACATCACTCCTCCTGCCACAACCAACTGGCTGACAATCGCAGTCTCTCTTTTTAATGAACTTCTACAGAAGATGTTGTCTCCTATAGAGTATAATACACACCGCAGCTGCTGCAGAACCTCATAATACACCGCAGCTGTTGCAGAACCTCATAATACACCGCAGCTGCTGCAGAACCTCATAATACACCGCAGCTGTTGCAGAACCTCATAATACACCTCCACTGCTGCAGAACCTCATACTACACCTCAGCTGCTGCAGAACCTCATACTACACCTCAGCTGCTGCAGAACCTCATACTACACCTCAGCTGCTGCAGAACCTCATCATACACCTCCACTGCTGCAGAACCTCATACTACACCTCAGCTGCTGCAGAACCTCATATTACACATCAGCTGCTGCAGAACCTCATAATACACCTCAGCTGTTGCAGAACCTCATAATACACCGCAGCTGCTGCAGAACCTCATACACCTCAGCTGCTGCAGAACCTCATCATACACCTAAGCTGCTGCAGAACCTCATATTACACATCAGCTGCTGCAGAACCTCATAATACACCTTAGCTGCTGCAGAACCTCATAATACACCTCCACTGCTGCAGAACCTCATACTACACCTCAGCTGCTGCAGAACCTCATACACCTCAGCTGCTGCAGAACCTCATCATACACCTAAGCTGCTGCAGAACCTCATATTACACATCAGCTGCTGCAGAACCTCATAATACACCTTAGCTGCTGCAGAACCTCATAATACACCTCCACTGCTGCAGAACCTCATACTACACCTCAGCTGCTGCAGAACCTCATACACCTCAGCTGCTGCAGAACCTCATCATACACCTCAGCTGCTGCAGAACATCATCATACACTTCAGCTGCTGCAGAACCTCATAATACACCTCAGCTGCTAAAGAACCTCATAATACACCTCAGCTGCTAAAGAACCTCATCATACACCTCAGCTGCTGCAGAACCTCATAACAAGCTGCTGCAGAACCTCATCATACACCTCAGCTGCTGCAGAACCTCATCATACACCTCAGCTGCTGCAGAACCTCATACTACCCCTCAGCTGCTGCAGAACCTCATAATACACCTCAGCTGCTAAAGAACCTCATAATACACCTCAGCTGCTGCAGAACCTCATCATACACCTCAGCTGCTGCAGAACCTCATAACAAGCTGCTGCAGAACCTCATCATACACCTCAGCTGTTGCAGAACCTCATACACCTCAGCTGCTGCAGAACCTCATACACCTCAGCTGCTGCAGAACCTCATCATACACCTCAGCTGCTGCAGAACATCATACACCTCAGCTTCTGCAGAACCTCATCATACACCTCAGCTGCTGCAGAACCTCATCATACACCTCGACTGCTGCAGAATGTCATACTAGACCTCAGCTGCTGCAGAACCTCATAATACACCTCAGCTGCTGCAGAACCTCATAATACACCTCAGCTGCTGCAGAACCTCATAACAAGCTGCTGCAGAACCTCATCATACACCTCAGCTGCTGCAGAACCTCATCATACACCTCAGCTGCTGCAGAACCTCATACTACCCCTCAGCTGCTGCAGAACCTCATAATACACCTCAGCTGCTAAAGAACCTCATAATACACCTCAGCTGCTGCAGAACCTCATCATACACCTCAGCTGCTGCAGAACCTCATAACAAGCTGCTGCAGAACCTCATCATACACCTCAGCTGTTGCAGAACCTCATACACCTCAGCTGCTGCAGAACCTCATACACCTCAGCTGCTGCAGAACCTCATCATACACCTCAGCTGCTGCAGAACATCATACACCTCAGCTTCTGCAGAACCTCATCATACACCTCAGCTGCTGCAGAACCTCATCATACACCTCGACTGCTGCAGAACGTCATACTAGACCTCAGCTGCTGCAGAACCTCATAATACACCTCAGCTGCTGCAGAACCTCATAATACACCTCAGCTGCTGCAGAACCTCATAATACACCTCAGCTGCTGCAGAACCTCATAATACACCTCAGCTGCTGCAGAACCTCATCATACACCTCAGCTGCTGCAGAACCTCATAACAAGCTGCTGCAGAACCTCATCATACACCTCAGCTGCTGCAGAACCTCATCATACACCTCAGCTGCTGCAGAACCTCATACTACCCCTCAGCTGCTGCAGAACCTCATAATACACCTCAGCTGCTAAAGAACCTCATAATACACCTCAGCTGCTGCAGAACCTCATCATACACCTCAGCTGCTGCAGAACCTCATAACAAGCTGCTGCAGAACCTCATACACCTCAGCTGCTGCAGAACCTCATACACCTCAGCTGCTGCAGAACCTCATCATACACCTCAGCTGCTGCAGAACCTCATCATACACCTCAGCTGCTGCAGAACCTCATCATACACCTCAGCTGCTGCAGAACCTCATAATACACCTCAGCTGCTGCAGAACCTCATAATACACCTTAGCTGCTGCTATAAAAAAATCTGATTTGGATGCTGGATCTGCCTAAAAATCTGCAACTGACCCCGTTAGATGCTGTTAGGACAAGGAGACACATGGCACCCTTCATACATCTGTCTGTGCTTCCAGATTCACTTTAATAAAATTTGAAGGTTTCAAAAACCTTGCCGTGGATCTTGCTTCTCCCATTGAAATCAGTGAAACCTTTATAATCTGCGCTCATTTTAGCTGTGTGAACATGTGCTAACCCTTTAAGAGGTTTGTATTACAAGGGATACTGGATACTACTGTAAACTATGAAGAATATTATGTTGACTTGGAGTTCCATGATAATTAAATATAGTAGATTCCGGAACAAATGCGGGAAGTTTCATGCTGGCGACTACGGTGAAGACAGCAAAATTCCCCTAACCTCCTTGTATATGGATGGTCCTAGAATTTACCACGGATTTACCTGGTTGTCACCTAACACCTGGCGGTCTGGGGTGGTGAGGAAGGTAAGGAGGATTTCCAGACTGAGGTTATACCTTCACACTGTTCTGTCTCTATAGGGGCCAGAGCTGTGGTTTTAGCCTCCACCTGTGGGGGCGCTGCAGGAAGGCTGATCACTTACTGCTGGAATCCTCCACACATCACAGTTGATCACTGGGGTTTCCATCCAGGGATCCATGATCAGCTTATGGTTAAGGGGATCACCTGGCAAGTTGGGATTTTTCAAAGCGGAGAATCCCTTCAAGGTTCTGGTCATCGTATAGTTCAGACTATAATGGTTCATAAGAAGCCGATGACCTTTTAATGTCCCCGTATAACTCTCAGTGCTTCCCTGCCGCTGAGTAAGCAGATTTTCCCAGTAAGGCAATGTCGACACTTAGTTTTTTGGAGCGTACTATAAGGAATAAAAAGGTTGTTTTCCACCTCAAAAACATTTGTTTACATGTAATTTAAAGGGGTTATTCTACTATTTATAATTATATATATATATTGCTTTAAAGGGGTACTCCAACAAGAAAAAAAATATTTCAAACCAACTGGTGCCAGAAAGTACTAGATATTTGTAATTTACTTCTATTTAAAAATCTTCAGTCTTCCAGTTCTTATCAGCTGCTGTATGTCCTGCAAAAAGTGGTGTATTCTTTCCAGTCTGACACAGTGCTCTCTGCTGCCACCTCTGTCCATGTCAGGAACTGTCCAGAGCAGCAGCAAATCCCCATAGAAAACCTCTCCTGCTCTCCAGACTGTAAACAAAACACCACTTCCTGCAGGACATACAGAAGCTGATAAGTACTGGGTGACACGCATCTTTTCCCTTTGCACTATGCAATTTGCCGTTTAATCCCTATGCTAATAAGGTGGCTTGGTCTCCTGGGGAGGAGACCAGTAGCAGATTATAATAGGTGAGTTTCGGGCAGCAGCCCTGGGCCCCCCAAACAGACTTATGTTCATTCACTGCTTTTTATCGCAATTTTGCACAAATCAGGGCAAAACTGCAGCCAGGAGACAATGCAGTAACATTAGAGAATATATTAAAGGACCTTATCATGTGACAATGATGTCACCACAGGTCCTTTACAGGCTGCATTATGGAGGAAAAAGAATTAAATTAGTGCCGCCATAGTTACAGTGGGTTGGGGGGGCCCATAGTAAAGGTAATCCGCCCCTGGACGAGACTACCTCCCTCAGTACACTGATCTGCCCTTGCTGCCCCTGTCCAGCCCGCTCCGTTGATATTCATTAGAAGGGGCTGGCCGGACTGCGGCAGATCAGTGCACTAGAGGTGGTAGCCCCGCCCCTAGTGCACCTAATTAGCATATGGATTAAATGTCATGTAAGAATCTTACCTTCATCTGCAGCGCTCCGTGCGCTTTAAGGAGAAATAAGCAGGCTAGATACATCTACCCTTCTGATTCCTTTTAAAGGGACTATCCAGGCTTACAAAAACATGGCCGCTTTCTTCCACAATCAGCACCACCCCTGTCCTCAGTTTGGGTGTGGGATTTGTAGCTCAGTTCCATTGAAGCGAATGGAGCTGAATTGTAATGCCACACACAACCTGAGGACAGGGGTGGCGCTGCTTTTGCAAGAAGGCAGCTGTGCTTTCTCTAATCCTGGATAATTCCTTTAAGTTAGGCCTCTGCCTGTATGCCAGGAATATCCCCATGCATGATACATTGGCACTATTAGAGAACATTTGATACTACATGAAGCTCTTTGCATCACTTCTCCTTTGTATCACGTAAAACCAATTTGGTCAGATCCTCGGTCAGGCGCTGTCTCCCTCTAAAACCTGCCTGATCTCATGTCTCATCTCTGATTATCAGCTGATACAACATGTATTATTTCCTATAGCAAGATATTACCTTAAAGGGATTTGTCCGGCCTTTGAATCCCTGGAGAAGGTGGATGCAGCCCAAGGACTGCCTGGAAAACACGGATACCGCTGTACAGCATCCGCCTTCTCCAGGCAGCAGGATGCAAATGCTGATTGTTCTGGTCCGCTCATTTCTAGTATGGAGTAAAGAACGTGGACGTTGCAAGGTGGCATCTGAATTCATAGACTGGATGGTGGTGAAGACCACAGAAATGACTTCCTGCATTCTGGCAGATAGAAGACAGATGAGAGATAAGTAGCAGTGAGGACAGGATGCCCACATGACCTGTTACAGGCCTCTGATGTCAGTGTCTACGGAGCACGTTGCGCTCGCAGTCTATGGAGCACAGGCCAGGAGACACGCGGACGCCGGAAACTGGCCCCAGGTGAATTAACTGTCGTTTTGTTTTTTATAATGGTCGCTCCATATGATGGGGATACAGACATTTTTGAGCCCCACCACCGTATTGGGTGACCATACCCAGCGTATAAGACGACCCCCGAATCTCCAGAGAAGAATGCTCCCAAACCTAGCTGCCATTACTCACCAAGTCCCCCTGAGAATTTTGGGCCATCTCCCGTCTTTCTAGCTGCTTGCGTTCCATAATTACAAGTTTTTTTAGAAAGCCGAACTATATCCAACATGGCGCCGGTCAGAAAACTACATAAGCAATGCTTATGTCTGATTGGTACATGATGTAGCATAGTTGAGTGAGTTGCATAGCAGAGTCATGAGTGATATAACAGTGGTATAGAGTCGAGTGCGCTGCACAGCATAATGAGTTAGTCGAGTGGGAGGGGCCAAATGTGCAGCCGTGGACATTTGGGGGGGGTGGGTGCTGGTGCCACCACTCAGATCCAGGGGGAAGGGTGCAGCTGCTGCTGCGGCGGCGGTCAGGGGCGGTGGGGTGAGGGGCACACAGGTGACCTGGGGGGAGGGAGTTGGGAGGCACAGATCAGCAGCAGCTGTCAGTGTCCTCCCTCACTTTAATGGGCAGGGCTAGAATCGCTAACCCACCCCCCATTGAAGAGACTGAGGACACGTGATCCCGTCTGGGAGGGTGGGGGCCAGGTACAGGGAGCGTGTCGGGTTGGACTGAGATTTGATGATTCTATGCATTCAGTGGGGATGGATGCATCTAGATAAAAGCAAAAGTGTGCAGAATCCATAATAAATTAATATTGAAAAGATGGAAAGCTATGGGTGGGCAATGTATTAATGAAAAAAAAAATTGGGGGGGCGGGGGGGAACCCTTTAAAAAGTCGTCTTATACGCCTGAAAATACGGTATCTGAATAAATCCACATGCTCTTAGCTCCCTCTAGTGGCGTCTGCAGGAAACCAGTTTCCTGGTGGGGGATTTCCCACCAACAATACGAATAATGGAAGAGCATGATAGCGAACAGCCCCACTGATCCAAAGAATGGAGGTCCCGCGCCCCGATTGAATGGAGCAACGGTCAAACGTGCACTGCTGCTCTATTTATCTCTATGGGCCTCCCAAAGTATGTTGGTTGCAGTGCTGTGTATACCCCAGACCCATACATGATCACTGGAATCTGGTACCACTGGTTTATAAAAATGTAAGTGACAATATATGTATGAAAGGCCATCAAGGCAAGCACAAATAGCACAAAAAACACAACTTACAAACAGCCAATTTTAGTCCCATCTTTAATACATTAGGACAGATAAGAAATTCAGTATTACAAAATGGCCAATAAAACCACAAAATGCATATTTACATATATACAGCGCTATAAGAAATATACAATAAGGAAGCCATTTACAAGTTACTATAATGTATATACACCAAATAAAGGAAAGTGATACGTATGGTGCGAGGTGAAGGATTGGGATTCATACTATGTGCTGGGGTGGTGAGGTCTGAGGTATAAAAAAAAAACTAAAGCTGCAATACCAAATACAACCTATAGGGGCGCTCTTCTTAAATCTTATATAAATCATCACATTGGACTGCCCCTTTAAAGTGTAGTCATAACAGCAAGAATACACCTCAAAATAGAGGTAAAACATGCTGACATTTATAGTCCCCCAATGACTGTCTTCTCCCAGGTCGACCATGCAGGTATTGCAAGAAATGCATCGGTTTGTTGTAAAAAGGTGTCATCCAGGCATATAAAAACACAGCTAATTTCTTCCAATAACAGCGCCACCCCTGTCCTCAGGTTGTATGTGGTATTACAACTTGATGCAATAGATCCAGGCCTCAAACTTAGAGATATTAGTAAGCACTATACAATCTGAGGGACAGACCCCCTAATTCATATACCTCAGGTTTCAAAGTGGCTAAAAATTAAAAGTGTTTTAAACTCTACTTGTCCCCTAACCACAGGATAGGGGACAAGAGATCGCAGGGGTCCAACCGCAGCGCCCTCCAGAACGGTCCCCAGTTACTTTGTTTTCAATAGAGCTGAGGGTCGGCACGTGACCCACAGCTCTATTCATTCTCCGGAAAGAGCCCAGCACAGCAATCACTCACTCGGCCAATCACTCACTCGGGATAAGGTATAGGAACTTTAATGTGTCTACAGGAGCAGAGGCGCGAAAATCATTATTCACCATAGAACAAAGCACGGGTGACTAGTGAGATGTGTGCAATTCATTGTTTTGTAATTCATAGGATTGCAGAACTGGAGACCAGCTTTACATTTCCAATACCAGAAATAATTACATACATATACATAAATATATATTTACTGAACTGTCAGCCCTCTGGGCTTAAAGGGGTTTATCCAGGCTTAGAAAAACATGGCTGCTTTCTTCCAGTAACAGCTCTACTCCGTGTAATACCACACACAACCTGAGGACAGGGGTGGCGCTGCTTTTGCAAGAAAGTAGCTGTGCTTTTTTATAATCCTGGATAACCACTTTAAAAAGGCTTGTCATCCTTCCAGACTGATCTTCCTCTTTGATCTTAGTGGATATAATTTACTTTCGACTGAAGGGCTCTGTCGTTTTCTCACAGTCCGCACTGGTGCAACGTTTGCTGCCGCTGCATTTTCGCTCGGGGTGGTTTCTACCTCTTTGGGCATGGTCTTGGCTATGTCCTGTAATACTACTTTACTTGCCAAGATGTCTTGTCTTATGCGAGATTCTTGCAACACAGGCTGGAGACTGAGAACCTGGGAAAAACCTTCAGCTTTTTCCAACTGTGCTGGGAGAGCCTGGAAGACGAGGAAGAAACCACGATGAGAAACACATTGCGCTACCACAAAGTGCGGTGGAGCATAGAAAGAAAATTATTTCATTTACAGTTAGGGCAGTGGATTCCAACCTGTGGCCCTGAAGCATGTCCCGAAAGCCAACGGCTGATCAATCGAGTTCCCACATTCAGGTTTTGAAGGGAATGTGTCATCAGAAAATGACTTATTGTGTAAATAATGTTTTTATTTTTTATATTTTTATTTTTGGCGACATTTTTCTAATTTTCCATGTTTCTATCAAGATTATAAAATAACCCTGGGATCTTGCAGTTTTCATTCTCACCACTGGGGCTCTTCCTGTTGTGTCTGTGGTGATAAGAGGAGGCTGCTGTAAAGTCATCTGTACAGCATTGCAGCATCATGTGACACCAATAGATAGAGGAGACCCTGTGGAATGACCTTCACAGGTCACAGAGCACGCTCAGTAATGCTTCACATTTATCTCAAGGGGACAGTCTGTCTATTGTCATCTATGTCCATGAGTCTTGCTGTAAAGCATATCACTAAGTGCTGTTAAAAACAGCTCAGGCAATATGGCAGCCCCTATAACAATGCACAAAAAGTGAAATAAAAAAATTAAAGTTAGAGAATATATTAGAATTAGAAGTTTTAGTATCTGACTGTAATCAGTAAAAGAAAATTTAGGTGACACATTCCCTTTAAGGGTACAAACCCACACACCGTATACGCAGTAAATACGCTGCATATAAGGTGTGTGGGTTTATACCCTAAAACAAAAGCCAGATTATACATGGCAGTCTAAGTTTCTAAGTCTTCCTTCTTGGATTCAAAAATTGCATTTAAAAACCTGAACGTGTGAACAAACCCTTTTAGGGATCTAACATTCCTATAAAAATTGCGCTTTAAGATATAGCACCGCCTGGTAACTAGAGTCTCACGCAGTCGGCTCAGCAGCTACTTCTTTGAAAACCCCATGAGGTCATTTACAGCAGATTCTGAAATTTGGCACGAACCTCAATCACGCATGGTTAACCAACCAGGGAAGTAGAACGTAGTGAACAAGCAACACACACGCTATAGAAGCATGTGACAACTCTACACTAAGGGATATAGGATCAGAGTTATACTACAAGGTGATTTTGGCCGCAATAAAAAAACAAACACTGAAAACTTTGAACCCTTGTTGATCCCAACGTTATGAGGGTTATACAGCGATCATATGAGCAGAGGCTGCATCCATCCCACCAAACACTCACAGGCTAAGGGCAGAACCCAAGTTATATTTACTTGTTATTTGTTTTTGTATGTTTTTTTTAAATGTAGGAACCAAGCCAGATTAGACGAAAAGAAAATGGGATTTGTCTTCTAATGGTCTAACCCTACTACTTTCTTGCAAAAACAGCACCACTCCAGTCCTCAGGTTGTTTGTGGTATTACAATTCAGCTCCATTCACTTCAATGGGCTGCAAAACCCACACCCAAACTAGGGACAGGAGTGGTGCTGTTTCCGTTAGAAAGCAGCCATATCTTTCTAAGCCTGGATAACCTATTCCGAACCAAAAATGTAACTATGTCTGTTTTTGAGGTGCTTTACTGCTCACGGACGTACAGTTACGTTCTCGGATCGGCGGCAGGTCAAGATTGTCAGTGACAGCCGGGCACCCGCCACGAGTTGAGCTCGAATCGTGACAGTTAACCCTACAGATGCTGCAATCAGAGTGATCACAGCTTTTATAGGGTAGAAGAGAGGGAGAGTTCAAAGTGATTGTATAGCCTCGATTGCTGCTATGACAACTGGAGGTTTCCCTGAGGCCTCCAGTGTCATAGCTACAGTGGCCGTTCAGTCTAATCAGCAGGCACACTACATTGCAATGCAAATCAGAACGTACCGTAACAATGCTGGCAATAAAATTTAAAATATTTTAAATTTAAATTATCACATGAATAAACCTGCACGGTAACCACAGAAATTTTAAGAAAAATGCAAATTTTTTTTCTTGTGCCTGTCATTGGGGGACACAGCACCAGTGGGTATAGGCTACTGCCACTAGGAGGCGACACTAGACAGAAGAAGAAGTGACTCCGCCTGGCAGCCTATACCCCTCCTACAGACACCAGGCTAACTCAGTTTTAGTCTAGTGTCCGTATGAGGTAGACACAGGTGCCACGCACCTCTTTATTATTTTAGTTTTATTTCTTTTTCCTTTCTTTCTAGGTTATCAGGGGGACCGTCGGCGTGGGCTGCCACACCAGACGTAGCCTCCCCCTGAGGGTGCACTGGAAGTTTTCACTTTCCATGCGCCGGTCACCCGTCCCCCATTGCCAGCTCCCTGCGGCAGGATGCCGGTACCCCACCCAGGTGCGAGGTTACCGAGGGGGTGACCCTGCGAGCACCCGAAGACGCCGGACAGGTGAGTAGTCCTGTCCTTGGGGGGGGGGGGGTCATCCTGGCTAGGGCAACCAGTAGCCTCTTGCCTGCTCTCCCTAGTCCCCATTGCCACAGTGCACACTTCCCTGCAGCGCAGCCCTCCCTCCCCTATCCCCTGTCCTACTGGACAGGTTGTCTCCTGATCCCCCTTCTCATCTCCCTCCTAGCCTGGGCTGATGCCCACCTCCTTTCATCCAGGAGCCACTGCAGCTCGCAGCGGCTTCATAAGGGACAGCTGGGGGATTGCTGGGCTCCTCTCTCCCTGTTTGCCTCCGCTCCGGTCGCGTTTTCTGGCGCTCCGCGCCGCCGTCTCACTGCCGCCGGCCTGCCCCACAAATTTAGGCCCCGGCTTCTGCCGGAGCTAGGCCGCGTCGGCGCACGCTAGTGACGTCACTGGGGGCGGGGCGCCCGCCCGTTTTTCGGCTCCTCCCGCCACAGCCCTTTCTCCTATTGGCTACTCTGTAGCCCCCACCTTTTTCCTCCTTGCCCCCTCCCTTCCTCCTCTTGCCGGCAGCAGCTTCGGCTCGTGGCCTCCTGCTGTTATCTCTGCCAGTACAGCAGCCTCAGCTCCCTGTGCACAGCAGCAGTCTAGCATCCAGTGCAGCTATTCCAGCGTGCACCAGCTACAGCTTCCAGTGCAGTCGTTCCAGTGCAGCTCCAGCATCCAGTGCGGCAGCAGCTCCAGCATCCAGTGCGACAGCAGCTCCAGCATCCAGTGCGACAGCAACTCCAGGGTCTGGTAGGCTCACCCAGTGGGTGATATTCCCCTCCTCCACTCCCCAGGCTAACAGCCCTAGCTACCATGTCTGGTCCCCGGGATGACCCCCCTAGGCAGATCGCTCCCGCGGCTGTGGCGACACACTTTGCGTGTGCTCGTTGCAATAAGAAATTCCCCTGTGGTCAGCCTGGTTCCCTCTGCCTGCTATGCCTTAACCCTGGTGCCACTTCCCAGGAGGCCCCCCCTCCAGGTCCTGATGTAGCTTCTCCTGAGTGGGCTAGATCCCTGTCCCAGGCGATCGGTGACCTCTCTAAGCTGTCGCAGGTCATGATCCATGCCATTGAGCGGTTGCCCTTCCAGGCGCCTCCAGCAGCAGGACCCTCCAGGGTATCTCCTGACTCCCCTTCCAGAGGACGGTCTCATAAGAGACCTAGACTCTCTGTCTCACGGTCGCCCTCTAGGTGTTCCTCAGACCTTTCTCCTCCCAGATCCACTGCAGGCGGTTCCGCTTCCCAGCGACCCCTCTCCGCCACCTAGGGGGACCCCTCTGACTCTGCTTCAGAGTCTGACAGGGAGGATCAGCTGGCCTCTGCAGTGCAAGCCTTGATCCGTGCAGTGCGAGACACCTTACATATTGAGGAGGAGTCCTCTTCGACCTCCAAGAGTGAGGTTTCCTTCCGTCGCCAGAAGCGACAGCCATTGGTTTTTCCCAGCCATAAGGATTTTGAGGACCTCCTAGCCAAGGAGTGGAATCACCCTGACCGGCGGATTCCATCCTCTAAGCGTGCCGAGGCTTTGTTTCCCTTCTCCCCTGACCTGGTCACTACATGGACAGTGCCCCCATCTGTGGATCCTCCAGTTTCTCGACTCTCCAAGTCAACTACTCTGCCTCTGGCAGATGGTGCTTCACTCACTGACCCGGTGGACAAGAAAATCGACGCTTTTTCGAAGTCTGTCTTTGTTGCGGCTGGTTCGGCCCTACGTCCTACCTTTGCTGCATCCTGGGTCAGCAAGGCTTGTTCCTCTTGGGCCAGGCAGTTAGTCCATGACCTCTCCCTGGACACCCCGCGTGAGGATCTCCTGTCTCTGGCCTCACAAATTCTACATGCGTCCAAATACTTGTGCGACGCTTCTCAGGAAGCTGCTCGTTTGTCTGCGCGGGCCCTGGCAAACTCTGTAGCCATCCGACGCTCTGTCTGGTTAAAATGCTGGTCAGCTGACGCCGCCTCCAAGAAGGCTCTGACTTCTCTTCCCTTTGCAGGAAACAGACTTTTTGGGGAGCGGCTGGATAGAATAATCTCGGACGCTACGGGGGGGAAGAGCTCCTTGCTTCCTCAAAACCGATCCCGGCGCCCTCAGCCTCCCAGGCGTTCCAGCCGTTTCCGCTCTTTTGAGCCTCCGGCACGTCGTCGCCCGGCTAAGGATACGCCTCCAGCTCCTTCTAGGAAGCCCTCCTTCAAACCCCGCCCCACCTGGCAGCCCCGTTCTCGCCCTTCTAAGGGTCCTGCACCCAAGTCTTCTTCCTGAGGGTCCTTCACCACTCGGGTCTCTCCCTCAAGTAGGGGGTCGTCTGCTCTCCTTCAAGGAGATTTGGCTCGCCCATGTGTCCGATGTGTGGGCTCGGGAGGTGGTGTCCTCAGGTTACAAAATCGAGTTTGTGTGCATTCCACCTCCTCGCTTTTTTCCATCAAATCTCCCGCGCTCTTCGGCACGGCTTTCTGAGCTTTTTCGGGCGGTTCAGAATCTCCTAGCTCAAGGAGTTGTGGTCCCAGTTCCTCCCTCCGAGCACTTCCAGGGATTCTATTCCAATCTGTTCACAGTCCCCAAAAAGGACGGCTCGGTCCGTCCTATCCTGGATTTAAAACGGCTGAACAGGTTTGTTCGCCTTCGGCGGTTCCGCATGGAATCCTTGCGGTCGGTGGTCGCGTCTCTAGAGCAGGACGAATTTCTTGCTTCTATAGACATCCGCGACGCCTATCTGCATGTTCCCATCGCAGCCAGTCATCAACGTTTCCTACGTTTCGCCGTCGGTTCTGGACATTTCCAGTTCGTTGCCCTGCCCTTCGGGCTCGCCACGGCGCCTCGGGTCTTTACCAAGATCCTTGCACCTTTGATGGCTCTGCTGACGACCTTTTGGTAAAGGGCCGCTCCAAGCAGGACACTTTGTCCAGCCTCCAGATCACACTCGATCTCTTGACCAATTTCGGTTGGGTGATCAATTATCAAAAATCTTCCCTACTTCCCTCCCGCTCTATGGAGTTTCTCGGGATGCTATTCAACACCGAGATGGCCCGCGTCCTCCTTCCTCCAAACAAAGTTGCCTCCCTGCGCTCGGCAGTCTCTCTGCTCCGCTCGGGCGCCCCCTGTTCGATTCGCCTTTGCATGCGAGTCCTGGGCAAGATGGTCTCCTCTTTCGAGGCGATCCCCTTTGCTCAGTTTCATTCGCGCCCTCTGCAGCAAGCAATTCTGTCGCAGTGGGACAGGTCCCCTCTGTCTCTCCACAAGAAGATCCTCCTGTCCCCTGCTGTTCGCAGGGAGCTTCTTTGGTGGTTGACGGCTCCGGTGGTCCTCCTCGGCCGCTCGTTCCTCCCCCTCAATTGGCTGGTCGTCTCTACGGATGCCAGCCTGTCCGGGTGGGGGGCTGTCTTCGGAAGCCACACAGCTCAGGGCTCTTGGTCGCCGACAGAGGCTCGGCTTCACATCAATATCCTGGAGCTCCGGGCCATCTTTCTCGCCCTGTCTCAGTGGACCAATCGCCTGAGGGGTTATCCGGTCCGTGTTCAGACCGACAACGTCACCGCCGTTGCTTATCTGAACCGTCAAGGCGGCACCAGGAGCCGCTCTGTCATGACCGAGGCCGCTCGCATTCTCCGTTGGGCGGAGCGGGTTGTTCCAGCTCTCTCGGCAGTCCACATTCCCGGGGTGGACAATTGGGCGGCGGACTACCTCAGCCGCGAAAGACTGGATCAGGGCGAATGGGCTCTACATCCCGAGGTGTTTCTTCAAATCTGCCGGCGGTGGGGATCCCCAGATGTGGATCTCTTCGCCTCCAGGCTGAACCACAAACTCCCCATCTATGTGACTCGGGCCCGGGATCCTTGCGCGTTCGCGGTCGACGCCTTGGTGACCCCATGGGAGCAGTTCTCCCTGGTTTACGCCTTTCCTCCTCTGCCCATTCTCCCACGAGTCCTGAAGCGCATCAAGGCACTCGGCGTTCCCGCCATTCTTGTCGCTCCAGACTGGCCGCGCCGGTCCTGGTACGCCGACGTAGTGCACCTCCTGGCCGACGCCCCCTGGCGCCTTCCCCTGCGGGCCGACCTCCTTTCACAAGGGCCAATATTCCACCCCAATTTACCTCAGCTGAGTTTGACGGCATGGCTGTTGAAGCCGCGGTGTTGAGGTTTCGTGGGTTCTCGGAACCAGTCATCCAAACCATGCTTAAGGCCCGTAAGCCTCAGTCAGCTCGGGTCTACCATCGCGTGTGGAAGGCCTTCTTTTCTTGGTGCGAACAGAATAATTTTCACCCCTTGGTGTGTTCCACGCCCAAGATTCTTTCCTTTTTACAGTCCGGGCTGGATAAAGGCCTCAGTCATTCCACTTTGCGTTCGCAGATTTCCGCCCTGTCTGTTCTTTTTCAGCGGGCTCTCGCTTTCCGCCCCCAGGTGAAGACCTTTCTTCAGGGGGTGGTCCATTTGGCCCCTCCTTTTCGTCAGCCTTTAGAGCCCTGGGACCTTAATTTAGTCCTCGAGGTTCTACAAGGTCCTCCCTTTGAGCCTCTTCGGGAGGTGTCTCTTTGTTTCCTTTCTTGGAAAGTCGCCTTCCTGGTGGCGATTACCTCCATCCGTAGGGTGTCTGAACTGGCAGCGCTCTCTTGTCGCTCCCCTTATCTGGTCCTTCACAAGGACAAGGTGGTGCTTCGTCCTCTTCCTTCCTTCCTGCCGAAGGTCGTGTCTGCATTCCACCTTAATGAGGACATCATTCTCCCCTCTTTTTGCCCTGCGCCCTCCCATCCTAGGGAACGGTCCCTGCATTGTTTGGACCTTGTCCGGGCCATACGGATCTACTTGTCAGTCACTGCTTCCTTCCGCCGCTCGGATTCCTTGTTCGTGGTCCCGTCGGGTCCGCGCAAGGGGCTGGCGGCTTCCAAGACCACCATTGGGCGTTGGATCAGGGCAGCCATCGCAGAGGCCTACCGCGTTCGTGGCAGGGCTCCTCCTTTTCGGGTCACCGCTCATTCTACTCGAGCTGTGGGGGCCTCTTGGGCGGTTCGCCATCAGGCCTCAGTGTCCCAGGTCTGCAAGGCCGCCACCTGGTCTTCAGTTCACACTTTTTCAAAGTTTTATCAGGTCCATATCCTGGCTTCCTCTGACGCCAGTCTGGGCCGCAAGGTTCTGCAGGCCGCCGTGCGTTAGGCAGGCCGCATGGGGATTGTAATTTTCTTTCCCCACCCTCTGGGACTGCTTTTGTACGTCCCACTGGTGCTGTGTCCCCCAATGACAGGCACAAGAAAAGAGGATTTTTTTTGTACTCACCGTAAAATCCCTTTCTTGTGGCTTCATTGGGGGACACAGCTCCCACCCTGTTTGAGGTTGTGCTCCCGGGGCTTGTTCTGTTCTTGGGGTTTTCGTTCCCGGGACCAGCCTGGTTTTTTTTGGCCTGTTTTTTGTTACTACTTTCTACTGCTTGTGACTAAACTGAGTTAGCCTGGTGTCTGTAGGAGGGGTATAGGCTGCCAGGCGGAGTCACTTCTTCTGTCTAGTGTCGCCTCCTAGTGGCAGTAGCCTATACCCACTGGTGCTGTGTCCCCCAATGAAGCCACAAGAAAGGGATTTTACGGTGAGTACAAAAAAATCCTCTTTTTATATATATATATATATATATATATATATATATATATATATATATATATATATATAAATAAAACATAATGTACTTTAGCTTATTGGTAAATTTAGGCTGATATCTGTACAGTTTTCTTGGGAAAAATGCCAACATTTCATGAAAAGAAAAAGGGATACGTTATAGCATCACGGAACTATAACCACACAAAGTGACACAGTGGGCTCTGGTCTTTATAGTGTCACCGTTGTCATAGAAAACTTTTGAAGTGTCAGAGAGACATATCAAAAGTTTTGATCGATCCGGGTGTGAGCGTTCAGAACGAGCACTGTGTAGGCATAATCAGTCAGGCTCCATAGACTTACATTATGAGCCCGACTGATCATGTGACACAGAGCCGGGAGAGGACAGTGCTTAGCGTCATCTTCTCCCGGCTCGTTCTCGCAATCGGTACAGGTCTGAACACTGACAAGTTTTCTATGATGACAGTGACACTTTAAAGGGGTTAACCAGCGCTACAAAAACATCGCCACTTTTCCCCCTACTGTTGTCTCCAGTTTAGGTGCAGTTTGCAATTAAGCTCCATTTACTTCAATGGAACAGAGTTTAAAAACCCCACCCAAACTGGAGAGAACAGTAGGGGGAAAGTGGCCATGTGTTTGTAGCCCAGGATAACCCCTTTAAAGGGGTTTCTTTCAGAGACAACACGACTCTTGTCTCCAGTTCAGGTGCAGTTTGCAATTACACTCCATTCACTTCAATGGAACTGAGCAGCAAAACCCCGCTCAAGCTGAAGACAAGAGTGGTGCTGTCTCTGGAAGAAAGTGGCCATGTTTTTGTAGCTCTGGATAACCTCTTTATTGCACTTATCCTGGACCTGTCCTATAGGGATTAAAACTGACTATAATCAATTTTTAGATGATTTGCTCCAGTCCTAGTATGTTCCTTTTAGGCCAATAAAAGTACAAAATAAACAAATTTCCAATTTTCCCAGATATCAGTTTGCAGTGATTCAATAGAAACCTTCCCTCTTTTTAAATGACTGCAAGCAGAGATCTTAAAAACTGAAGAACTCATACAAAGACGCAATATCAAATGAGAGGTGCAGCAGCTGATGTCAAAAGCTCATTCATGCTTCACAAAGTGACGCTGTGTAACACAATTCAGAAGCTGTATCTCTCATCCCATGCGAGGAGTAGCTGCCGGCACTGTACAGCTGTAAAAGTAAGAAGAGCACCATGACTGACGCTGCACAGCTATATATTAGTTTTGGTGGACGATGCAGCTACATGGTGCCAGTGTCCCTGTAAGATAATATCAAGATGGGTTCCTTTTTCATACAGTCCCAGCTTTCTTACCTTCATAGTTTCTTTAATCTGCTGAGAGATGGCGGCTGTGGTAGCAGTTTGTTCCGTCATGCGGGATTCTAAGAAAAAAAAAAAAAATTAAATACTATTGGTCTGCTGCACATAATTAAAGGGGTACTCTAGCAATTTTTTTTGTTCAGATCAACTGGTTTCAGAAAGTTATATTGATTTGTAAATTACTTCTATTTAAAAATCTCCAGTATTCCAGTACTTATCAGCTGCTGTATATCCTGCAGGAAGTGGTGTATTCACAGTGCTCTGCTGCCCACTCTATCCATGTCAGGAAGTGTCTGGGGCAGCAGCAAATCCCAATAGAAAACCTCCCCTGCTCTGGACAGTTCCTGACATGGACAGAGGTGGCAGAAAAGAGCACTGTGTCCTAATGGAAAGAATACACCACTTCCTGCAGGACATACAGCAGCTTATAAGTACTGGAAGACTGGAGATTTTTAAACAGAAGACAATTACAAATCTATATAACTTCCTGAAACCAGCTGATTTAAAAGAATAAGATTTTCGTCAGAGTACCCACTTATAGGGTAACTGTCACTATGCACTTTTCCACAGTTTGGCGTTGAGATACAATTGATTACAAAAAATTGGATTACCGAGGCAACCTACCACACTGGACAATTTCCGTATACAAGTCCTATTAACTATAATAAGGCTCGTGCACAGAACTTGCTGGCCAAGGGACATTGTCTCAGCCACCCGATCCTCTGGTGTCCGCTATGTCTCCATGCTCCATGCTATGTGTCTCTCCTCCATACTGAGGAGAGACACATAGTGACAAATACCATTTAACACGTTTCCTCGTAGAATCCCACTATGTAAACTGCAACAAACATGGTTTGAACTAGTCAGTGATAAATCTGGTTCACTATTAGACTGCCTGGTCTACAGTTACATTGTCTAAGGATTATGCTTTTTCTTTTTACTAAGTGTTTCATTTGAAATGCTTCTCCATATAAATTATTAGCTTACATTGAGACATTATTGCTGTGCAACTTTCTTTGCTTAACCATGAGGTTGTGTGCAAGTTGTATCGTTGTTCCCTTTTAATTGCTATTTTATTTTTTTATATTGTCCCATTAAAGGGGTTATCCAGTGCTACAAAAACATGGCCACTTTCCCCCCTACTGTTGTCTCCAGTTCAGGTGCGGTTTGCAATTAAGCTCCATTTACTTCAATGAAACTGAGTTTCAAAACCTCACCCAATCTGGAGACAACAGTAGGGGAAAAGTGGCCATGGTTTTGTAGCGCTGGATAACCCCTTTAAATCTGAAATACCCTTACAAATGGTCTTCTTACAGACTTATATGTCTCCATGGTAACTGACTACAAACAAACCCTGTTACTTTCTTCCTTCTCGCTGACCTCCATTTAGTAGGATCAAGAAGAGTATATGTGACTTATATGCTCACCAGATCTTGAATCCAGCTTAAACTCCTTCGGCTTCACCACCGGTTTGTACTGATTCTGTAAAATAATTAATACAATAAATATAAATGCATACATAAAGAATATATATTTATTTTATCTCAAATACAATGAATTAGGGGACTAAAACATATTCACATAACTGTCTCAAAAATATAGTTTATAGACAGTAAATATAGATCACCGCTCCCGAACTGGCCTCCTTCTGCAACAGCATAATTCGCCTAATAGATAGCCCATGCAGCCAGTAAGTGACTGGGGCAGGACACCGCTGCAGTCACTGACTAGCTGACCGGGCCTGGAATGTCACGTCCCAGGTGCGGCAGGGGACCGGAGCTGCGGTATGCAGTCACCAGTACTGATGCCAGGTGCACATTATTTCTTTCATCCTTCCCCTCCCGGCACTTTGGCAATAAAGCCCCCCACCCCGAATTCTCCTTTAATATACATTTGTAGACATACCAATAATTCCCGCTCAAGTTTCAGAGTTTTTACAAATTGACCCAAAATTTTTTTCCTGTGTCGTTTTCTTTTCAATGCTACATCTACAATGGCATCATCTAGTTTGTCTTCAAGTATTTCAATGTCAGGTTCTGTAGGGAATAAAATATACAACAGATTAAGTTTTTGCTATGAGCATCAATAAGGACAACATAACATTTGTTAAAGTTCCACTGTAACTTTTAAAATCTAAATCAGCAGTTTGCAATTTACAAACACTTTTTTTCAGTTCTCATGCTTTAGAACAAAGCTATACTTACTTGTATCTAGGTTCAGTCTCCTGAAGGCTGCTATATAACAGCTATACTTACTTGTATCCAGGCCCAGTCTCCTGAAGGCTTCTATATAAACAGCTATACTTACTGTATCCAGGTCCAGTCTTCTGAGGGAAGACCAAAAGCAGGAAGTCCTGGCCAGTACAGAGTGTTAAAGATCAATGTGTTCTTTAATCGCATGACTACCTACTCTGTGAGCGCAGATGATTAGGACTTCCTGTGTTTGCTCTCTTTTTTTCAGCCAGCACAAGACTAGAAAGTTTCAGGAGACTGGACCTGGATACAAGTAAGTATAGCTGTTATATAGCTGCCTTCAGGAGACTGGACCTGGATACAGTAAGTATAGATGGTATATAGCAGCCTTCAGGAGACTGGACCTGAGGAGACTGGACCTGATTACAGTAAGTATATCTGTTATATAGCTGCCTTCAGGAGACTGGTGCTGGATACAGGTATAGCTTTGTTATGAAGCATGGGAAATAAAAAAAAAAAATATTAATAATGAATGTAAATTGCAAACTTGTTTATATCACTTCCCCTGCTGATTTAGATTGTGAAAGCTATAACGGCAGTGACACTTTAAACTTAGAGGCAAGATGAGAGATAAAAAACAGACTATCACAGAGTAATCATAGGCTATAATCACAAGTGTACCGTAACAAAAGTCCCAACACTCAGTTGCAAGATGGTTTTGGCATGGTGGCCACTGTTTTGACAAGAAAAATAGTGCCGTATGACGGAATCCGTGGCACAGCCTCCAATGCAGATGCCTTAAATTAAATGCACTGCAGTTACTAAGGGTTCTTGCTCCTCCTTACCAGACGGTGTGTCCGGGGCTTCGTGCCATGACTGCCCATCGATGCTTACGTTATCTTGAAAAGCCGTTTCAAAGTTCTACAATTGAACAAATCGTCAGTCATTTTTCTCAAGCTAAACAGCCGCTTTACAGACACCAAATATAAGAAATATAAAAGTTAGTAAGTATATATAATGCCCAGAGCAACCAATCAGATACTGCTCACTGGCCGAACCATCTAAAGACAGGACACCTTAAAGGGAAACAGCAGGTTATAAACTCTATTCTGCTGTTATGCATAACTCCCAAACATCCTGCATCCAGTGGGACATTCCCAATTTTGGGGTGATGTCACACTGTCCTGAGACAGCCCCCATGTGTACCGCTGCCCCATGCCGGCATTGGCACATGCCAAGTGGCTCTTTAACAGTGATCGCTCGTCAGCAGAATGTTTGGTCATGGTTAGGGGTGTGGGGTGGTAGGTCTCTGGGGCATGGCACATTGCTGACAGTAAAGAGAGACATTTTAGGACCCAGTACCACGCCTTGCAACATGCTCTTCGTCAGTAGAGCTTGAGACTTTTTAACCACAGCCTGAATGCCAAGCAACTGGATCTCATCCCTGCCTACAGATTCTGGCAATTCTCCTGCGGAACAGGGACACAATGGGGGCGGGCGTGGTACTGGGTCCTAACTCTTTTTGATGTGCTTACTGTGACCTTATAACTCTGGTATTGTTCTTGTTTCTGTTCATATATGAAAACAATAAAAATATGTTTTTAAAAAAAAAAAAACACATTTGCTCTCAGCAATGTGCCACGCCCCATGGGTGGTATGTTTGTGTTTTCAAAGGATGAGAATAAAGGAAGAAAGATTGCAATGTTTGTTTTAATATTCTCCAAAAATAACTTTTTGGAGCACATAACATTACTCTGGGCCCCATTCTCAAGACTGTGGTGGTGGCCCAGTCACCAAACTTGTATTCAAAAAGTCTCCATAGATTAAAAACTTTAACTACATAATAGGCATAGTATTCTACTCACCATGATGAAGTTGTTGTGCTCCTGCTGCCTCTGCTCCTGGTTCAGGTAACTCTGGCTTTCCAAAATTTCTTTGCTGAATTCTTTGCACATTTCAAGAACCTCTTGAAAAAACGTCTTTGAGGTACATTGTACCTTGCTGTCTCTCGGGGAAGCAGAGACCGGGGCAGGATCGGAAGTTACCCGATCTGCTTTTCTTGCAGGGCTCTTTGCAATATACAAACCGCGTCTTGATGGACTTATTATTGAGGCGTTTGTGTTTTCATCTTTCCTTACAGCACTTTGTATTGAGGGTCCAGCAATCTCAACGCTTGCTGCACTGCATACACTGAAGGGTCCAGCTGTCTCATCGCTTGCTGCACTGCATACACCCGAGGGCCCGACTGTCTCACTGCATACACCCGAGGTCCCAGGTGTTTTACTGCTTGTTGCACTGCACACACCCGAGGGTCCAGCTGTCTCACCACTTGCTGTACTGCACACACCCGAGGGTTCGGCTATCTTAATGCTTGGTGCACTGCATACACTGAAGGGTCCAGCTGTCTCACCGCTTGCTGTACTGCACACACCTGAGGGTCCAGCTGTCTCACCGCTTGCTGTACTGCACACACCTGAGGGTCCAGCTGTCTCACTTTTTGCTGTACTGCACACACCCGAGGGTCCAGCTGTCTCACTGTTTGCTGTACTGCACACACCCGAGGGTCCAGCTGTCTCACCGCTTGCTGTACTGCACACACCTGAGGGTCCAGCTGTCTCACCGCTTGCTGTACTGCTAACTTGTGAGGGACTGGCTTCTTCTACATCAGGTATTGGCCTCTCTACAGAAGGCTCTGCTTTACCCACCTCTGTTGCCCTGCTTGTGCTGGACGATGCTTTTACTTCTCGAGATAGGTCTTTAACCTCTCTAACATTTTCTTGACTTTTTTCTTTGCTTCCCTGGGAAGATCCGGCTTTTCCCACATCACTTCTTTCTTGGTTAAGCTATAATTCCAACATTAAAAGAATTATAAATTTAGTTTTTAATTACAATAATAATAATTTAAAAAAAAAAAAAAAAAAAAAGATTTTTAAGAGGTAAATTACATGTTGACTCTTCTCCCCTCCTGGGGATTAACAGGGTTATCAAGCGCTACAAAAACAAGGCCACTTTCTTCCAGAGACTGCACGGCTCTTGTATGGTTTGCAATTAAGCTTCAATCACTTTAATGGAAGTGGGTTTCAAATTCCACACCCAAACTGGAGACAAGAGCGTTGCTGTCTCTAGAAGAAATTGGCCATATTTTTGTAGTGCTGGATAACCCCTTTAAGGGTGCCTTCACACATACCGACTCGCAGCAGAAAACTCCCTGCGAGTTTCTGCTACGAGCCGAGGTCCTGGAAGGCCCCTATCACTACATACAAGCAGTGGTCTGAAAGACCGCTGCGTGTATGTAATGCAGTCGCCCCCTTAACCCCTTCGGCTCCCGCACCGCTGTCTCCATACATTACCTGGCTCTGGCTGCACAGGGTCCCGCTCTGTCGCCCAGCCACTGATTGGCTGGGCGGCAGAGCAGGACTCCGTGCAGCCAGAGCCAGGTAATGTATGGAGACAGCGGTGCGGGAGCCGAAGGGGTTAAGGGGGCGGCTGCATTACATACACGCAGCGGTCTTTCAGACCACGGCTTGTATGTAGTGATAGGGGCCTTCCAGGACCTCGGCTAGTCGGTATTTGTGAAGGTACCCTAAAAGAGGTTATCCAGGCTTAGAGAAACATGGCCACTTTCTTCCAGCACAATTCTTGTCTCCAGTTCAGGTGTGGTTTTCATTAAGCTGGGTGTGGTTTTCATGGAACTGGGTTACAAAACCTGTACCCAAACTGTGGACAAGAGCGGTGCGGTCTCTGGAAGAAAGTGGCCATGTTTTTGTAGTGCTGGATAACCCCTTTAACAATTCCCTTTATACTTGTTATTACCTTTTCAGTCTCCTTTCCCCAGTTCTGAGCTGCTGCTTTCTGCTTAAGATACAAAAAACTGTATAAGAGCTGTTACTCCCCCTCCTCCCTTCCAAGACGGCTCATGTAAAAGTCTCTGCACTCTGCGATATTGGAGGTCAAGATACTTGCGACCTTACTGTGATTAATCCTCCCTGCCACAGAGAGTGCAAGAACAGCCGGCCAGGGAGTTGTTTACATCAGCTGTCTCGGAAGGGAAGGGGGCGGAGAGGGAGATGAAGTAAACAGCTCACACATGGTTTACTTAGTCTTCAGCACAAAGCAGCAGCTTAGAACTGGGGGAAGGAGATAGAAGAGAAAATAAGTATGGAAGGAATTGTTAGTCTCCGGGAGGGGGGGGGGGGGGGACATGTGGATAACCCCTTTAATATATACACGGATATAGTAATCATTAAGATAAACAGACATTTTAGTTTTGTACCTGCTAGAACTATGCTATAGGCAAACTCTGCACTGCACTGTCCTTCTGTTACTCCTCCTGGAAATTTAAGAATAAACCAACAACTGAAAGTTACCGTTCACCTACTCAAGGAGATGTAGTCTGTATTCAGTGTCTAACTAATGCTGATGGATAGAAAAACACATTCCACACAATGTGTGTATCTATTTCTAGGAGTAATAACAGGAGAACTGCACAATGCATTTTTTTAAAGTGTACCTGAGAGGATGCACTACAGCAAGTCCTCTCCCCGCTCTGTGTAAGACAATATGGAGCCCCATAGACTTAGAGTGGGGGTGGACCATGATGCAGCACATCCTCTCCTGCTCCATCTCCCCAATGGACCAATCAAGACTTTTGACAGGTCTCTATGACATGTCAAAAGTTTTTACAAACAACAGGTACCCTTTAAAGAGGTATTCAGAATTGATATTTCATGGGGAATTCACGAATTTACTAAAACAGGCCAGCAGAACCTCAGCAGAAAACTGCAAGTATGGCAACCTCTGTATTGTATACAATCTTACCAGTATCTGGCTTCATCGTGTAGAGCAGGGATGTCAAACTCAGGCCCTCCAGCTGTTTTAAAACTACAAGTCCCATCATGCCTGGACAGCCAAAGCTTTAGCTGTCCAGGCATGATGGGAATTGTAGTTTTAAAACAGCTAAAGGGCCTGAGTTTGAAACGTCTGGTGTAGAGCAATGTCTCCCAAGCTGTGGCTCTCTAGTGGTTGCAAAACTACAACTCCCATCAGGCTCTGACAGCTCTGACTACAAAATTGTAGTTTTGCAACTGCTGGACAGCCTAGGTGTGTCAGATCATAGGGTCTTATTACACGGAGCGATTTTTAATGATTAACGACTAACGATAAACGATCGCAAACAAGATTGTTTATCGTTAATCTGAAATCGTTCACCATATTACACAGAAGAATAATCGTTCGTTACAATCGTTATTACGATAGTTACTATGATCGTTTACTCCTTCTGATCCCAGCAAAACAATGAACAACGTGCAATTACACTGAACGATTAGTGAACACATAGCGAACGATTAACGATAATTTTAGGTTCAGATCTAAATCAACGATCAACGACATACCGACGATTTTTCGATCGTTGCCTGCAATTACACAGAACGATAATCGTTTAAATTCAAACGATATAACATTTTTCGCACGATAATCGTCCCGTGTAATAGGGTCCTTACTGCCAGTTGTAGTTTCGCATGGTCTATAAAGCCTGTGGCTCTTAGGTCATGCTGAGAATTGTAGTTCTGCAATTTCTATACACCTTGTGGCTATTAGGTCATGCTGGGAGTTGTACTTATGAATTGTGTATAGTCCTTGTGGCTATCAGGTCATGCTGGGAGTTGTAGTTATGTATGGTCTCTAGACTATGTTGCTATCAGGTCATGCTGGGAGTTGTAGTTATGTACTGTATTATAGTCCCTGTGGCTATCAGGTCATGCTGGGAGTTGTAGTTCTGTACTGTATTATAAATCCTGTGGCTATCAGGTCATGCTGGGAGTTGTAGTTCTGTACTGTATTATAGTCCCTGTGGCTATCAAGTCATGCTGGGAGTTGTAGTTCTGTACTGTATTATAGATCCTGTGGCTATCAGGTCATGCTGGGAGTTGTAGTTCTGCATTGTCTATAGTCCCTGTGGCTATCAGGTCATGCTGGGAGTTGTAGTTGTGCATTGTCTATAGTCCCTGTGGCTATCAGGTCATGCTGGGAGTTGTAGTTCTGCATTGTCTATAGTCCCTGTGACTATCAGGTCATGCTGGGAGTTGTAGTTATGTACTGTATTATAGATCCTTTGGCTATCAGGTCATGCTGGGAGTTGTAGTTCTGTATTGTCTATAGTCCCTGTGGCTATCAGGTCATGCTGGGAGTTGTAGTTCTGTACTGTATTATAGACCCTGTGGCTATCAGGTCATGCTGGGAGTTGTAGTTCTGCATGGTCTATAGTCCCTGTGGCTATCAGGTCATGCTGGGAGTTGTAGTTCTGCCCTGTGTTATAGACCCTGTGGCTATCAGGTGACTGGAGGAGGGCTGTACACGTTACACACCATAGATGAGGATAGTCGGTCCTCCTCCTTGGGCTCGGGGCGGCTCGGTCTCCCATCCTGACTTCTTGTCGTCTTCATGGCTTTTCCTTGGGATTTCTCGCCAGGGGCCCCAGAGCCTGGTACCTGGCCCTCAGCAGTGTCCCCCGAGGACCCCCCTATACTGGCTATAGCACCACCCCTGCTCTTATTACCCGGGCTTTCTGCCTTTTGCCCCTTAGACCTCCTCTGGGTTCTGTGCACAGAGCTGCCCCCTCCGGACCCCGGTTCCTCCCGTTTCCCCTCTGACAGCCGAGTTCTGGGCCCGGAGCTCCGGCGGCCGCTCTGAGGCGTCTTGGCCCCCGAGGATGCGGCCTTCACATGGTCATTACTCCTTCTCTGCAAACGTAAACTTGTCCGCTTCACACTGTCACCATTTGCCGCCATTTTCAAAATTCCGGAAGCCGGCACCGGAAATGCGCACCCGCCAAAGACGACCCACGGGAACTAAACATACTGAACTAAGGTTCCGCGTAAAGATAGCTATATTTTAATAAAAATATCAAATTTCCTCGTTTCTCGTAATACCAGCCTGATAGTAGACCCATAATTGTAACACAGTAGATGATTAACATCACATACAGACTCGTATTTGTCAAATGGAATTGGCGCCATGTTTGTACTCCAGATAGGGCCCTACATATACATATATATTAGAATATACAGTCATATATCACTCATACAGTCTAAATAATTTGGTAAAAATAACATACTTTATAATTCTGATTATGGGTGATCGCCCTTTTCTCGTATTCGTGTAGGCAGGAGGTGTACAAAGATGGCGGCCAGTACTAGTGCGCATGCGTGCGGTGGTCTGGCCATCCATGGATTGGAGCGGAGGCTTTGTGGATTGTCACTGTCACCTGTCCGCGGCAGAATTCACTCATGTAAGAGGATTAGAGGGGAGTATAGTCATGTTTTATGTCATTCGTTTTAGAATTTTACACTTTAGATAACTTTAACTGTTTCCAGCTGTTGCTTTCTATCAGCTATGCTGGGACCTGTAGTTCCACGGCTTTTCACTAAGCTACAGTTAGTACAGAGCTAAATTACTGCATATTGGACAGTAAAAAACCATAAGCAACCACTGGGGGCGCTACAGGTGCGACCATCACACCCTGAGGTATCTCAGGACTGTATCCAATCATGTATCACACTCTGAGGTCTCTCAGGACTGTATCCAATCATGTATCACACTCTAAGGTCTCTCAGGACTGTATCCAATCATGTATCACACACTGAGGTCTCTCAGGACTGTATCCAATCATGTATCACACTCTGAGGTCTCTCAGGACTGTATCCAATCATTTATCACACTATGAGGTCTCTCAGGACTGTATCCAATCATGTATCACACACTGAGGTCTCTCAGGACTGTATCCAATCATGTATCACACTCTGAGGTCTCTCATGACTGTATCCAATCATGTATCACACACTGAGGTCTCTCAGGACTGTATCCAATCATGTATCACACTCTGAGGTCTCTCATGACTGTATCCAATCATGTATCACACTCTGAGGTCTCTCAGAACTGTATCCAATCTTGTATCACACTCTGAGGTCTCCTAGAACTGTATCCAATCGTGTATCACACTCTGAGGTATCCTAGAACTGTATCCAATCATGTATCACACTCTGAGGTCTCTCAGGACTGTATCCAATCATGTATCACACTCTGAGGTCTCTCAGGACTGTATCCAATCATGTATCACACTCTGAGGTCTCTCAGGACTGTATCCAATCATGTATCACACTCTGAGGTCTCCTAGAACTGTATTCAATCATGTATCACACTCTGAGGTATCCTAGAACTGTATCCAATCATGTATCACACTCTGAGGTCTCCTAGAACTGTATCCAATCATGTATCACACTCTGAGGTCTCTCAGAACTGTATCCAATCATGTATCACACTCTGAGGTCTCCCAGAACTGTATCCAATCTTGTATCACACTCTGAGGTCTCCTAGAACTGTATCCAATCATGTATCACACTCTGAGGTCTCATAGAATTGTATCCAATCATGTAATAACTGTTTTCCCCTAAGTCTTGCTCCATGGGGATGAAGGTGTCCTCTGTTACCAGGCGCAGCGCCATACACTTTGTAGTGGCTGTACCTGGTATTGCAGCACAGTCTATTAGCACACACGCCATTGCTTTTAGTTGGGGAAGCCTTCCAGGACAGTCAGGAGAACAAGCTGAGCACCTTTTTTTCTGTATTGATTACTGTGTTATCTCTATTTCTTGTAGGACATTGATAATGTATTGGAGGAAGCCAAGGCGGTACGTATTGATCTGACAGAGTTTTCTTCAGTCTTTGAATCATCGTCTTCTATCAAATTTTTAAAAAATTCAATTCAGCCTTTTTAATATGGCTGACATTGTGTTTCTCAATATTTTCTAAACTTCTAAAAAGGCGACTTCACCTAGATATACAGGGATATAGGAGCAGGGTGCTAATACGACTTCACTAGCAACGTGTCATTCAGCAGTCCGGGAAAGTTGGGTTATAACTCTAGTCACCCAACTTTTCCCGAACCAGATGTAGGTAAGAAATGGTTAAAGGAAGTTTTTAAAGGAGTTGTTCCTGTAGGAAGTGGTGTATTCTTTCCAGTCTGGAGAGCAGGAGAGGTTTTCTATGGGGATTTGCTGCTGCTCTGGACAGTTCCTGAAATGGACAGAGGTGGCAGCAGAGAGCACTGTGTCAGACTGGAGAGAGTACACCACTTCCTGCAGGACATACAGCAGTTGATAAGTACTGGAAGACTGGAGATTTTTTAATAGAAGTAAATTACAAATCTCTGGCACCAAATGATTTGAGAAAAAATAAATTGGCGAACTACCCCTTTAACAACTTTCCTGGAAACTTTTCATTGGATTTTTTTTTATTCTTTTTTTTTTTATTATTAGATTTTTAAGAAGTATACAACAGGGTCCATAACTTTTTTTTTTTTTTAACTCTTTTTTACACTTTACCTTTGCAGTTTGGCCCCTTGTCTCGCAGTTTTGCCCGCATGTGTAACCCTTATGCCTCATTTCTTCCTCCATTACAGATCGGGGTCCGGGCCCTTGTCGCTGTCGCAGAACATTCAGCAGAGTTTGAGAAACTCATTCAGCTTTCTAGACGGTGAGTGATTTATGACGGGATACCTGGTGTGTCCCGGTCATAGGACGATGAGGAAGGGTATGACATCATCCTATTATAGTGTCCGATTGGCTAAAAACCTCCATCTGCTGCGTCTGAACAGGTACCCAGGTGTGGTGTTCCCCTGTCTAGGAGTGCACCCCGTCCAGGCATCACAGCCAGAACAGCAACGCAGCGCAACTCTAAAGGTAAGTGTGTATCCCTGGTTACTAAAACTAACAAGGCATGGCAAAGTAATTGTGGCCATTTTCTCCATAGTAATGATGGCGGCACACTGTTCCCATATCACAAGGCTCCTGTGTATTTCCTTTCAGTTTATGTTGTTGTTTTTGCATTATATCACTGTATATGAATGTACTTGAAGGGGGTATTTTGAGTTAAAATAGCGTATATCCCCTATCCACGTGTCAGATCACTTTAAAGGGGGTATCCCATGAAAAATATTATTCGTAAGGTCAAAGAGTATAAAAGATATAGATATATAGACGTTATATGCATTATAAATCATTCCTGTGCTGGGATAACTTGGGTGCTGGTGAAGGCACCCACTAGTTTTAATGTTGCCTACATCCACCTTCTTTCCACACATACTATAATATGAGAATTCCTGGCACTGCCAAAAACTCTTTCACAACGATTGTACAAATGAAAAAGCTGATTTATTGGTAAAAACCAGTATAAAATCATGCATAAAAACATTCAGACACCTCCTATATAACAGGATTACACAAGGTGCCAACCTTCTGGCCCTTTTGGTCTCTCTCATATTTCCCACACATACTGATAGATTATAAGCCCAGTGGGGATAGGGCCAATGTTAGTGATGATATTCCCTGGAATATGTTGGTGCTATATACAGAAGCTATGTAATCATTGCCCTGAAAAACTTGGATGAATATGGCCACTACTATAGCCCCCTGACAATCGTCACATCAAGGTAGATTTGCCATCAGAGACTCCGATCAAATTGATTGTCATATGAAATGTCTGAATAGAGGTTTTTTTTTGTTTTTTTTACTTATTGTTATTTTGTGGATCTTCTAATGTAACCTTGTATTCTTCTCCTAGGACCTAGAAGACGCGCTGCCATTGATAGAACAATACAAAGATGACTTGGCGGCTATCGGTGAGGTACTGATTATTACTTCATGGAAACTCTTTTAGGCTATGTTCCCACTATGTAAAAGTACGGCTGTTGTTGCCGATGGCAACAGCGGCTGTACTTTTGGCGTGATGGAAAAATGCCTTACTTTCAATGGGATCCCGGCCGGCGCGTATACACATCGTATGCGCTCCGTCCGGGATCCCGTACGGGGCCGGAAATAACTGACATGTCAGTTTTCTGCGGCCACAATTCAATGAATGCTCGCTCCATAGTGTGCAGGGGGAAGCTCTGATGCGGGCGCGCGCTGATGCGCCCGCATCAGAGCTCTGCGGCCGGACAAATCATCCGGCCAGTACTTAAGTACCGTCCGCGATGATCCGGGCAGAGAGCGGCCGTTCCATGACCCGTCCGGGATCGCGGAACAACGGACAACGGCCGTTATTTTACGTAGTGTGAACATAGCCTAAGGCTATGCTATGTTCACACTACGTAAAATAACGGCCGTTGTCCGCGCTGCAAAACTACGGCCGTTGTTTTGAGGTTCCCTATAATGACTGCAATGCAATGTAACTGCGGCCGTTGTTTTGAGGTTCCCTATAATGACTGCAATGCAATGTAACTACGGCCGTTGTTTTGAGGTTCCCTATAATGACTGCAATGCAATGTAACTACGGCCGTAGAATGCACTTTACGGAACAGATACCGGCCGTTGTTTATACGTCCCCGTGAAAAATGAATATGTCAATTATTTCCGGCCGGTAATACTGCAACAACAGCCATGGATTTCAATGCGGCCGCGAACGTAAAACCTATATCTGTCGAATAAAACTTGATTTTAACGTAAAAAAATTTCTGAGTGGTTTCTCGGGCTGGGCGCAGTATTTAAAGTAAATGACCTGTTTTATCCCGCCTATAAACATGCTAGGAATCAAAATTAAACAACGGCCGTAGTTTCATGACTAGCCCGCACGATCGTAATTCTACGGCTGTAGTTTTGGTCTCAAAAATCCAGCCGGTGAAAACTACGGCCGTTATTTTACGTAGTGTAAACATAGCCTTAGGGTACAAACCCACACACCGTATACACAGCAGATACGCAACAAATACGCAGCAAATACGCAGCAGATTTGTTGGTACAGATTTGATGCTGTGTTCAGTTATTTAGATATAATCTGCTGCGTTTTTGCTGCGTATTTGCTGCGTGTTTGCTGCGTATTTGCTGCGTATCGCAGCAGTAAATACGCTGCTTATACGGTGTGTGGGTTTATACCCTAATACTGTATGATGTTATAAATGCCGACTGCTGTTCTGCAGGTTGAAGCCATGTTCACATGTTGTATGAGACCGGCCTTTCCGTGACCCGGCCGGGTTATGGAATGGCCAGTCTCAGAAAAGATCATCCCGGCCAGTACTGCAGTACCGGCTGGATGATCTTTAGCGCCGCTGAGTTTTGATGCGGGCGCATCATTGCCCGCCCGCATCAGAACTCCCCACTGCAGACTATGGAGCATGCAGCCGGAGCTGCTCACTCCATAGTGTGCACTGACAGGGTTTCTGCGGCCACTATTTACTGAATAGCGGTCGCAGAAACCTGACATGTCAGTTTTTCTATGGCGCCGCTAGGGTTCCCGACCGGAGTGTATAATATGTGTATACACTCTGGCCGGGATTCCCTCAGCCTGCAGCACTACGTAAGTACCGCAGAAATCACAGCCTTATACTGTTTATGATCCTTTACAGTCTAATAATAATCAGGAAAAAAACAAATCTACGCCATCGTGCTGCTCAGCATCCTCCATTAAGGAAGACCCCCACTATTCACAGGTTTTGCATATTCATGTGGGGGCATCTGATAGCTCTATCCTCTGTAATACATTGTTATTGCTGCAGACGATAAGCCTTTAGGGATGCATCACTTCTAGATGTGGAGCTGTGTATCAGGAAAAAAAAGAGATTTTTTATTTAGCAAGCAGATGTTTTTTTTTTAAACTCCACTTCACAAGAGAGAAGATGAGGGCACTCACCAGATTCGTGATCTCTTCTTTATTTAAGCGTGCATTAAAAACTTACGGACAAAAAGGGCCACATTGTAGACGCCAAGCACTAACGAAGCAGGGTGATTACAGCTGTTTCGCGCGCATGCGCGCTTCTACTGACAGCAGTGCCGGTAACTGTGTACTCTCCTTGGAAGTGTTTTTTAAACTCCCCTTTTAATGAGGATGAGGGGAGTTGTAGCTAATATGGTGATGTCACCCAGTCAGATTCTTTCTATTGTCGTATAATCGTTACTAGGACTATGATATAATGATTTCCATTTTCAATGCTTTGATCTTTTATATGTATTGTTATGTATATAAATAATAATTTGTGCCATTCTTTTAGGTGGGTTTAGACTTCACGCCCAGGATAGCGAACACAGACGACCAGAAAGAAGAGCAGCGTCAGGTGTTCATCAGGCAGATACAACTGGCCAAGAAACTTGGTCTGCCCCTGTAAGAGTCTGGCTCAGTAATGTTATTTATTTTGGGGGGGAGAACAACAGGAACAGGAAATGTTATAACAGGAAATGAAATGACAGTACCTCTTGCTTTAATCAACTTTTCACGGGTCATAGAGACATGTCAAAAATTTTGATTGCGATTAGTAGAATAAGCAGGGAGAGAAGGGCATGGCGAGGCCTGCGGCCTGTAATGCTGTGCCTGAGACTGAGATGGTTCCATAGGCTTGTATTGAAAGTCAGTCTTGGTCATGTGGCACAGATCAGGCAGAGAATGCGCTGTCTTCTAAGGATTGGGCTGGATCTGAAAATTCAGACCCCCCAACCAATCAAAACTTATGACATGTCAAAAGTTTATTAAAGTGACTGAGCCCATTTAATATGAATTGCTGCTCTGAGTCTTGAATTGAAATTTTCTATAAATCCTGATTTTATGGCATCTGAATTTGTGTTTCTATCTTGTTTCAGAAATGTTCACTCACGTTCAGCTGGAAGACCAACTATTAACCTCCTGAAGGAACAAGGTGCTGCACATTTTGCTTCTGGACTTGTCCAGGATTAATAAATTCTCAAAAGTATTTTAAAAAAATCTATCACTAGGTTTGTGGTGCCTTAAATGAGGGCTGCATAAACTAGTGACAGAAATACTGAACAGATGGGTGAATTACTTACATCATTCTGTTTAGCCGTTCTCCTAATATGCAGGAGAATAGGATTCTTGCCACACCCCTCCCCTCACCCTCCAGCTGCTGATTGGCAGGTGACCGCCTATACACAGCATGGATAGATAACTGCCAATCAGCAGCTGGTGGGCAGAGTTTTCTGCTTCTCATGAATATCCAGGACTACTGGGCTCACACACATAATGGAGAGGACTACTTATTGTCCATGTTATTCAGGAGGAGATCTTTGGTTCAGCTGCACAGAGCAATGTAAGTGATACATCATTCTGTTCAGCTTCTCTGTCACTAGTTTATAATACCCTCAGATAGGACGGCAGAAACCTACTGACAGAGTCTCTTAAATGAAAAGCTGTAATCATCTGCAAACATCACAGACTAGTCTTTTGTGAAGTTGGTTGTGAGCTAAAAATTATCTTAGTGTAGAGATGGGGAACCTTCAGTCCTCCAGCTGTTGCAGAACTACAATTCCCATCATGCCTAAAGCTTTTTTTTTTTAATGAGTCTACAGGTCATACTTACACCCCCCCCCTCCACCTTCTGATGTGTTTCTTTTTTTCTTTTACAGGCGCTGAACACGTCCTTCTCCACGCTTTTGATGGGAAGCCATCAGTGGCCATGGAAGGTGTCAAAGCTGGATTCTTTTTTTCCATTCCTCCCTCTATCATTAGAAGTGAGCAGGTATAGTCAGCAGGAAGCAGCTATTCACATTGTGGGGGGGGGGGGGGGTCTGTAATATGTCATAACACTATATTACAGTACATTGAAATATTGAGCAACTACTGTGTTTCTCCAAAAATAAGACCGAGCATCATTCGTCATTTTGCAGGCTATGTGGATTAGGCATGAAGTATAAGCCCTGGTTATACTCTGCTGATCAAATCCTTGACACTGGGTGCTCACCATCAGCCAATCAGGGCCAGACTTGTTATGCTCCGCCCCCACCTGCTCAACACTAGCCGCAGGGGAGGCAGGAGGGGTAAGAGTAGGGGATTTGGAAATGGGGGGGGGGGATGGTATGTGGGCCAACAACAGGAGGGTATACAGTATTGGGCAACAACTACAGGGGGGAGGTATACAATATGGGGGAACAACTACAAAAAAGAGCAGCAGGTATACAGTATGAAGGCCTAACTACAGAGAAACTTGCAATAGGATATACAGTATGGTGGTTAACTAGCCCTTTTTTCGGAGAAAGAGAGAAAATGTATGACCCTGTCTTATTTTTGCAGAAATAAGGTGTGTGCATTACATTACTGATCCTGAGTTACATTCTGCATTATACTCCAGAGCTGCACTCACTATTCTGCTTGTGGGGTCACTGTGTAGTAATAAAATATATCACTTTTGTTGTTGTTTTCTCTATATAACTTGTAAATAACACATTTAGCCAAATCTCTGTACTCTGCATTATATGTAATTCATTACCATTTTGTTTAAGAAGCAGAAACTGGTGAAGCAGCTTCCTCTAGAAAACTTGTGTCTGGAAACAGATTCCCCGGCTCTAGGACCAGAAAAGCAGGTATGGGGGGGGGGGTACTGATAGCATTGCTCCTGCGGCCTGCATGCTCTCTTATACATACACTCATTCCTCCATACAGGGGGGCAGTGCAGGTTGGTTCAGTTACTTGTATTCCTCTTGGCTGTGCGATGGTATCCTGAGGGCACTGCACTATGTGAATCAGTAGATAAAGTGAATGGAGCTGAATTGTAATACCACACACAGCCTGAGGACAGTGGTGGCGCTGTTCCTGCAAGAAAGTAGCTGAATTCTTATTCTGTATAATCTCTTTGATTTTAGAATATTTTGTTCTCTTCCTAATCCTCCTCTATTGGTATTATATGTGTTTTGTGCACTTCCGTGTGCTGCAGGCTATTTGGTATTTGCATGTGGTTATTTTGACAGTCAAAGCAACCTAAAGCAGTGATTGGAGTCTGGTGACCGGCTAGTATATAGAGTGCCTAACCAGATTGCAATCATTTTGGTATATTTAGTTTTCCACTATCTCTTTTATTTGTGTTGGGCGGGAATCACACATGCAGTTTTCGATGAAGTGATGTGTGTGTGTGTTGTTTTTTTTTTTTTTACCAGGAATAGAAAATATATAGAACGGACTTATTTTTTTTACTTTCTGCTGCATCTATTTCTGGCTTTGGCTAAAACAACTGCGTGAAAAACTGAACTTAGGTTGTTACCAGACTTATATAGGCCTAGCATCTGAACAGACCCTTTAAAGGGGTTATTCAGGCTTAGAAAAACATGGCCTCTTGTCCTCAGGTTGAGGTGTGGGGGTTTTGCAGTAATTCCACACACAACCTAAGGACATAGGTGGTGCTGTTTTTGAAAAAATGTAACTATGTTTTGTCTAATCCTGGATAACGCCTTTAAGTGTGTCTCTCATTTAACAAAACTTTTGACATGTCACAGGTCGACCCCGTCCAATCATGGGAGTGAGCAAAGAGAAGTGCGCTTACTGTCATCAATGTCCAGCTGCTCTAGACCAGTCTTTCTCACCCTGCGGTACTTGTGCTCAAGGGGGTGCAGGTTGAGGGGGTGCATTGGAGGGGTATATAAATAAGATAAAAGAAATAACAGGCCGCGACCCTCCGCCTGTGCACTGCTTAATCATTAGCTGACGGGGGCGCTGCTGGGCTGAGGACGTCCTCCTTCATAGCGGGAAGGGAGGTGTGGGTCACCCGTTACCTGCTTCCCAGCAACTCCTCTCCCGGTAACTTCCTCATCCTCTGTGCTTTCTCCTTTGTCATGTCCTGGCGCATGCAGCGTGGTACAGAGACACAGCCTCCGCCCGATATGCCCTCCAGCCCCGCGTGTGTGTTTCTTTAAGACTCACACACGCAGATGAATGATTTAGGCTGCTGGGCACTATGGGCGCAGGCAGGGTCTCTGTACCACACTGCCTGTGCCGGTACATGATAGAGGAGACCAAAGAGAAGGCGCCAAGGATGGGGGAGCTGTGTGTGAAGAAGCAGTGTGTGTATTACGGCATAGAGCAGTGTTGCACCCCTACTAAGTAATATTTGACTGAATACAAAAACATCATTTATTGACTCACATGTGACGTGTTCTTTGATCTGAGCCGTCACTTTCCCTTTTCTTCTCCTTCTGGCCCACACCTTCATGATGATTTCTTGCAGCTACAATTTGTCTCTTCTGAACCTGCCAGACAAACATCTTATTCTCCGCACCTCCAGCAACTTCCTTCCCTTTTCCCACTCATAGGCTCCCAAACTGTAGTAATTGCGCTGTAATTGGTGCACTAAAGTCAGTAGGTATCTGGGTTGCCCCTGTATGTAGGAGCCCCTACTGTGCCCCCATGTAGAAATAATGCCACATTTAGTAATAATGCCTCCTACTGTGCCCGATATAGTAATAATGCCCCCTGCTGTGCCCAGTATAGTAATAATGCCTCCTGCTGTGCCTCCATATAGTAATAATGCCTCCTGCTGTGCCTCCTTATAGTAATAATGTCTCCTGCTGTGCCCCCATATAATAATAATAATGTCTCCTACTGTAGCCTCCATATTGTAATAATGCCCCCCCTGCTGTGCCCCCATATAGTAATAATGCTTCCTGCTGTGGCCCCATATAGTAGTAATGCCCAATGCTGTGCCCCCATATAGTAATAATGCTCCCTGCTGTGCCCTCCATATAGTAATAATGCCTGCTGCTGTTCCCGTATAGTAATTATACCCCCCCTGCATTGCCCCCATATGTCCCCCTGCATTTCCCCATAGTAATAATATCCCCCTGCATTGCCCCATAGTGCTGTGTACCAACACATAAACAAAAAAAATTATACTTACCTAATCCTGCAGACATGGAGCCGACCTTCCTCTCTTCTGATCTCTTCACTGCTCCAGCCTGTCAGCCGCCGAGATGCTCCAGCAGGCGCGATGACATCATCACTGCGCCTGCTGGTTGATCCCTCTGCTGAAGAGATAGGGAGGTGATGGAGATATCCGGGACAGTGGAGCAGCGTCAACGGTGGCAGGGGGTGGAAGCGATGATGCTGTTAGAAACAGCCCTTCCAGGGGGTTAACTTAAAGAGAGTCTGTCAGCTGCAATTCATGTTCCAAACTGCTGACACCGTTAGATGCTGTTAGGACAAGGAGACACATGGTGCCTCTCATATATCTGTCTGTGCTTCCAGAATGTAGAAAAATGCTTTTAGTCTCTAGAATTGAAGGAGCAATGCACCTAGTATTTCACTCCATTAAGTGCTTTAACCCCTTAACGACATCGGGCGTAAATTTACGCCCTGATGCCGGTAAGGGAGTTCAGAGCGGGGCCGCGCCGGTCCCGGGTGCCGCGTGTAGCCCGGGACCGTAGGTATTAGCGGGCACGGTCCGATCGCCGTGCCCGCTAATACAGTAATCGGATGCAGCTGTCAAAGTTGACAGCTGCATCCGATTACCGGACGCAGCGTCATCCCTGGTGTCTAGTGGGGAGATCGCTCCTCCGGGATGTTATCCCGGAGGAGCGATCTCCGTAAATGAAGCCGGCCGGGGACCGCTCCAAGATGGCGCCGTCCCCGGCTCGGCACTCGTTTACTTCCGGCTGCAGCAGCCGGAAGTAAACGAGTGCCTAACTCATGGATCTCTGCAGCATATCTATGCTGCAGAGATCTCAATGAGAGATCAAAGCACTTATACTAGAAGTCCCCCTGGGGGGCTTCTAGTATAAGTGTAAAAGTTAAAAAAAAAATGTCATTATTAGTAAAAAGCCCCCTCCCCTAATAAAAGTCTGAATCACCCCCCTTTTCCCAGGTTATAAATAAAAGTAAATAAATAAATAAATAAATAAACATGTTTGCTATCGCCACGTGCGTAATC